>NW_008751853.1:625557-664405 GCF_000715545.1 Opisthorchis viverrini | reverse complement strand
ATATATATATATATTGCGGGAAGTTGCCACCACTGTTCTCTCATCAATCTGGTCACTCTATGTCATTCAAAACAGAACTTGTTGGTCTCACAATACGTATGAATCACTAGCTGTTTGTGGCAATGCCTTATTAGGAAGTACTGTTTAACCCAACCTGACCATGAAGGGTTTATCTATCGGGCACCGTGCTATCGACGAAGGTAAGGCTTTGGGAATCCGGTCAACCATTATTGTGGACACGGCCCAATCTGCTAATCTAAGCAGTAGGAACGTTGAGTAAGACCTTTCTATAGCCCATGATTGGTTTTTCCTTTTTTTCGGGCTCATTAAGTCGGCTTTATCCTCAAATTCCTATCAACCGTATGTTGACCTCGAATAGGACGCAGTTCGAGAAATGCATTCACTCGAACACCAATTTGGTTTTGACTGGACACCCACCCGAATGCCAGCAAAATCTCTCTTTTATGAGCACCGACAGGGGCAAAAACGGTCCCGGCTGCTTTCTGCAACCTTACTGTAGTATGCTACCTTTAAATGATGTATTGCGGTAACCCGAATATCGTACAAGCTGAAGCATGAGATGGCCTTTGCACAGCACACTCCGTTGGAGAATATTATACACGAGAGAATCATCTGGTGTTCCGTCAAGTCCCCCGTGAAAACCAAATCCGTCGACAGATTTTCAGCAACCTTGTGAGTAGTACGTTACAACGATATACATGTATCGCGATATGTCGAACATCGTAGCGACTGAAACATGAGGCGGCCTGGTGCAGCACATTCAGTTGCCTGAGAACATCACAAACGAGAGATTCAGCCAGGTTCCAGGTGAGTCTCTAGAAAAACCAAATTAGCTTGCAAATGAGTGTACATTTGCTAATCCTGCCACTTCAGTTTCTTACCTGAGTTGACTCAGTGCCCCTACACTCAGGAAGCCGGAGTGGTGAATAAATCTGCTGAGGTCCAAGCACACAACAATCCTGTACTTCAGAGTGTCTTTTCCCGCGGATCGCTTTTTTCACGGCTGCCATTTCAGAACCCATTGATCACTGTTCTAAAAGAACTTCCGGACAATTACAACAGCTCACCACCGTTTCCTCCCTTTTTGCTACTCATGATGTAGGCGCAGTTCTGTTCTTTCAGAACACTGCTAACAAACCATTTCTGACAGAAATCTATGTAGTCTTTAGGAAGTAATGGTTGAGCCGTGTCAAAATTTCTCTGCAGAAGACACTTTACCTTGCGAACATGGTTGTTGTAATCTGAGTCCTGGAAACCCTTTTTCAGTCATATTTCCATAGTCCTAAAATCTGCTTTGTACTGACGTTTCGATCATGTCTTCCCGAGATAAAAGTTTAACTGCTAACTGAAGGATCACGAGACAGATCCCGCCTGTGTTTGGATTATCAACCTCATATGAGAAAAGGACTTCAAGAGGATAAATTTTGCTTTCAAATGTGCTCCCTGGTACTGCGGGCTTTTGTTGGAGAGATCGTTTGATGGAGTTGGTAATTACACCACTAAGTTCAACGTTTGATGGTTTTATTATCAGAAATAAATATTTTTAAAGTCTAGAAAACCGGTGTCTCGTCAGAACTGCCACCTCCGACAATACCCACTAGAATTCCTGAACAAACGGTTGCAGTCTCATGAGGAACTTAATTTCATAAAACTATGGGCTGATTACATGCGTTTCATCTAAGCTAGGTCATTGGTGCTTCATGACGGCTTCTGGAATAGGTCCGGAATCCATTTGGTCAGTATTTATTCCTCAGCCCGAAACAGGTCCGTGTACAACAGGATATTACGCTACCAGAACGGGCAAAATTTCCATCGTTTGTATTTAATTACACTGGTAGGAACCTGTTCATTCATTTGAAAATCAAACACATACGCGGTCTTTGCTAGTGTGGCACTGAGGTTTACACTCGGTCACTCGGTCTAAACTATGTCACACCGATCCTCTGAGCTCCCGTTAGCAAGAGATTCGGTAATCGCTTGATCATCCGAATTCACTTGCAGTATTTTCCAACAATGGAGTCATAAACTCACTTCCGGAAAATTAACGGGCTACAGCTTCATCAGTCGTAGAAAGACCAGAATTCCTCCATATTTTCCCATTTAGTTCACCGTTGGACCTATTGATATTGGCGGCATTTTAAACATCCGACCAACCTAGAGACTTTATGCGAACTTCTCCATTTTTCTTGCGACGGAAATTTTTGGTAAGCTTACTCGTGAGACCATCATCCGCTTACAAAAATACAACACATTTTTCCACTTTGATGAAGACCCCCCTTAAGTTCATCTCTATGTGTACAACGTATTTTCGTGTATGCCAGTCACAGCGTACCGGTTAATTGCCCATCCGAGATACAAGTTCCTGTATAAAGCGGTGCTTATTTCCCTACCACAAACTAAAAAAGAGTAGTGAAGTTGATCGTATCGGGAAGACGAATCTGCTATGCGACGAGGAACCGAGTGCAGCCTCAAGGTTACATTAGACGGAGAGTTGTTAAAATTGCCATAGGTAGGCAGGGAGTTAAATGCTCTTAGTTCATCGATTTCGTAATGTGTTTTGAGGAGCGTAAATAAGTACAGATATAAACCACTTTTTGCTGCCTTCATTCTTGGGGGGTCCGAACCTAGAAATGATGAGAATAGTGTCTGAGTTAGTTTGTCAACTTTGCTGTTTTTTTTCGAATACTAGTAGTTTCTCATTCGACTGTTTTTGATTGCTGTGCTGTTTCCACACAATGTCTTCATCACTCGATTTTCATGTGTTCCTACATCTGTGCACTCACCTCGTTCGACATATAATTAGGTCATATCACCTGTGATCTGTTCCGGTCACATGGGCCCGAACTGACTTCTAGGAAGAAACCGAAACCACAGAATGGCCAGCTGAGCTGGTAGCATAGCGCACCTCAAGTGCATCTGCAGCGTGTTCTAACCACCGGATCATGTTGGGTGTTGTAATTCGATGCGGTGCTTCAGAAAGCAGACCAACGCATGCCGAAAGGACATCAATTCAAATGTGATTAGGACTATTCAACTTCATAATCCGAATGTTTTGCACAGAACGTGTTGAATTAAGCAAGTGTTATCAATTCGTTTAGAAATTTGGCGCTACATCACAGAATCCCATCATCAGGATGCCACTAAGTGCAAAATGATAGAACATCAAAAACTCTGGCCAATAAAGCCATGTCGTGAAGCCAACTCAAGGACACAAACGTTAATTTGCACTATCTTGAACAACGACATATCTCCGCAGAAGTCGTTCGGAAAGAAATGCTTCCGAAAATTCACCAAAATAATTCAGTTCCAGTTTTGTGGGGCCATAACTTCCCTGATATGATGCTACTGTCAAGGTGATTGTGAATTCTGGTTAGTCCGTTACCTGTTTTGTATTTTTAAGGTTCACCACTTAGGCTAGTTTCCCCAATTTCATCATTCTTACTCACTACATGCGCATCAAGTTCTACGCATTTGTGAAAATGCACTTGTGAACTAGGCTGATCTTACCAGAAGACGCAGCTGAATCTGCGGTGACTCTTTTTATTACGGTAGGCTTTAACTGGATGTGATGCTCAAAGGTTTCCCCGTATTTTCTGAACGATATTCAGAACTTGGCAGCTGAAAACCAAAAAACCGCCCATTAGTAGGTCTCCTAACCCCATCCAAAGGCATGGTTCATCATAATTCTCAGGTCATTTAGTGACAAGTAAACAGTTAAGATTCACGGTGCATGTAAAAGTTTTACTGGTGGCCCCCATCCTCCAAATGGTTGCTAGCTAACACAAGCATGGTCTGTACACTATGGCCACAACTAGTCATCTCTAGCACCGTTGTAAGTCCAAGAATCCTCAAGGCAAGGTTAGCACAATAAATTTTGGGTGAGAACGATTAATCTTAGTCACCGTTGTATCGTTAACGCGCCGGGAGCGATAAGGAAGAACGCAACATGGATCCTTTTTGTTTACTAGGATACGATACGTAATAGTGCCTCATGAGGTCGATAACCACGATGTTATTGATAGAAAAAACACAAGGGTAATCAACTCAGCTAGTCAGGAGGACTGCAGGATATGAAACCAGTCCCACCCGTAAATGGTAAGCTACTAGAATGAAAATAGTAATTCCTTCAGTTAAGACAATTTCCTTTTAGGTCAATAAATCTCAGATCAACAAAGTTCTGGTTGAGGAAGCCTGTTGAAAATTGAGGCTTAGTAGGAAGAAAGTGGGCGGGATGTGAGACTGAATACGAAAAACTAACTAAAGTGACCTAAGATTATTCATCTGACGCAGCTGTGCAGATGAATGCGGCATGTTTGAGGCGCTAAATTCGATGCACTAGCTACACTCAATGACAGCTGATGGTAAGATTTAATTCCGTCAACCATGAGATGGAGCGGATGATATGTGTATCTTCCGATGGAACAGGTGTTTCGATTCATTCAGATGGATCTTCTATCTGGTGATATGCACAAAACGGACAAAGTCCAAAGTTTTTTGGTGACGATACGAAAATCTTGCGTCAGTGATCGGAGCAAGTCATCGAAGGAGTGCCCAATAAAGCTATCGGAATGTATGAAGAACTGAATTTTAATGACGTACTTTTCGCCAAACACACGGCGAATACAATGCAGGCTGTACATCACCTATTCGAAATTTAATTGCATACTCAGTAAATCACTCGCTTATTTCCTTCTGACTTGTTAGATCAAGTAAGCCTTGGATAGTCTGAATAACTGTCACTGGGAGTTTAACGTATATTCCAACAAGAAAGGACGCTCCCTGCAAAGGATCATCTAGGCCTCCCGATAGATGTCCGTTGGTGAGAGGGTTTTATAAAGTCGCTGACAATGTCCGTTGTTACGCCATCATATCTTGGTCAAACGATGGTTAGAAAAATCCTCCACTTGCTTTCACATCTTATTTTATTCCTCCGGATTTAATTGTGCATCAGAGCTCTACCTGCAGCATAAAACTTGTCTGCATGGGAAACACTCATAGTTTACTCTCTATGTTCAGGTGTGCACCATCAACTGAACTGATCCGTTTCGGACCAACCACTCATTCATACCACAAATGTTCAGTCCCGAAGAGGTCAGCGCGACAGAGTCTGGGATTCTGAGTTTAGTGTTATACAAGCCAGATAAGAAAACTGGCAGTGGCTTGTAAGCTACGTTTGGAGATAATTTAAGGGCTCAATATCGACTCGGTGTGAATTGTGGATTGAAATTTCGCTTTCCCTATATAAAATATGATGAGAACTGGTGACTTTAAGCAAGATCAAAACGAACACGCAGTCGCGGATGGCTGAAGTGAAATTCCTGTTCAACCTAGTGAGTAACTCAGGAAATCTGCTGCGAAGCAGCCACGCTATGTTGGTATCGGAAGGCACGCGCAGAAGAAAAAGTGACTGAATACCTAGTTCAAAACAATGTTCGTAGCTTCCCAAGTTTACGTGCATTTTCCCTCCGGCTGTCTAAGAATGGATCGTAAATAATATTCTAAAAAATGTTCAGAGTTCAAGGAAAGCAAAATGTCCCTTTTGCTTTGGTGGCCTCCTGCAAAGGGCTGTTCTGATTATGGTTATCTTCAATGCATTTTACAAGGACAACCCTTGAGCACATTGGCCATCAGGCAGTACAATGCGTTGATGAAAGAAGCCTCGTGCGTGTTATCGCACTGAGAGGTTTCGGATGCCCCAAATCATGTCATGTATCGAAGGAGATATCAGTATTGAAATTCACCTTTTAAAAAAACGCCTGAAAAATGAGTCGTTTGTACCTGTGACCACTATACATGAACTAATTATGTCAACCCATGATGCGAAAAAGTGGTCCGCATTAAGCGAAAGTGCTCCCAGTGAAATACAAAACTTTTAAAGGGTAAACTGTCTGCTCGACTGTTCAGTCTTTAGCCAAGTAAACTATTCATAGAACCACTTACTCCAGCTTTCGAACATGGCACTCCTTCACGTCACTTGCTTAAAACCGGTGTATCAAATAAGTCTAACAGGAACTCGATCCCTCCTCCACCACCACTTCTTCATCATAGCTTCTGATAAGTCACTATAAATTACATCCACCGCTCAAACAAAAGCTATCTCAACACCACCCAATTCACACCCGGCGTTTTTTCGGGACCGCAGCAACTGCTCCTCCCACCTTATCCAGGTCCTAAACAATAGCAATTTTTCTCACACTTCTGCTATCTCTGGGACGAACTTGAGGCTTCAACAAGCTCACATTTATCTACAGGGGAGATTTGGAAGTCTCAGTCAGGATTTTCGTTCTGCGAGTGAAGTCAGTCTGCACAAGTGAAGCTAAAAGCACGGTACAGTTGTCTCACTCTTATCGGGAATCATCATCAGTGCGAACTTCACGTATATCCAGGGGGATTCGAAAACAAAATTCGAAGACTTGATCGGCTGGCCAGTCAATGCACTAGGTCTTGTGTGACCCTTTCCATTGCATTGAAAGCGTTCTGCTGGCACCTGGAGTTCACTGTAGCAGTTTCATTAACCGTTCTAAATTTCCTCCAACACCTATGGACGTAATACACTATTCATTAGATTGCAGAAAGTCTTCGACAGCCCACGACCGGTTTCGCCCTTCTTGAAACTCATCAGGTAGGCGCAGTCTCCCAGTTTCCGTCACCCTTACGTCCTACTTGAACCCAAATTGCACGAAATTAGCAAAATACAGTCATTTTCAAGCAAATTCGGTTTTGCGAGAGCTCACATGAATCCGGGCTGAATCTCTCGTTTGTGATGCTCCTAAGTAACTGAATGTGCTGCACCTCATGTGCCGCCTCATGTTCCAGTTGGTACGATATTCAATATATCGCGATATATGTATAGACGTATTACACTAGAAACCTCATAGACCAGAGATTCAGCTGTGTTCTAGATGAGTCCCTCGCAAAACCAAATTTGTTTCCTCCATCACCGCTTTAGTAAGATGCTAGGTGTAGCCCTCTTCTTACATTGAAGTTGACCTAGCATCCAGCTGCCACCACACTCTTTGTGGCTTGCTTTCACCTTGTGGTCGTTTAATTTGGTTAGCACCGTCGTCAAGTCGAACGAAGTGAGCGAGAAAACCGTCAGTGTCGTGGTGTTTTGATACACCCGTGGTTCTCGCTTATCACAAAGCTGGATTCTACTTGACTGCCGCTATTAGGTTGTGACGCAACGTGACTGAACCGGATGTTCGGGCAGTCAAGTTTAACAGAACGGTATCAATGAGTGAATTTAGGGTGGAGTAATTCTGCCACGTTCCCTTTACGTTCTTGAATGCGGTAACAGGAATGGGTTGTCGAAGAACGTTCAACAACCTAATGAACATTGTGTTTCGTTAATTAAGCCCAATGTGATATTCCAAACGCCGTGCAAATTGACGTATGAGGCAGTCTTTGTGAGACATATTCAGTCAAAGAATATTAAACATGAGAGATACAGCTGATATTCAGTTTAGTCTTACGCGTCTAAATGAGGGCATTTCGATGGTTGTACACAATTCGGTGTTCAAGTAGAACATAGGGAAGTTGTACCTACTTGACGATGAGAAGGAGGACTATCATGGACTCTCGACAAGTTATCAGCAACCCTATGTGTTACGTGTTGTTTGAAGGAAAGGCGGATTTCACGTGGTTACTACTCCCGGGACAGTCGTTAAAAAATTTGTGGTATCACTTTCTTTGGAGCTGTTGCGCCATGTTCTGTTACGCTAGTCAGGTGTTTCCAACTGAGTGGATATCTACGGGAAAATCAACCAATTCATCTGAGGACCCGGGTCAGTAGAACTGGGTTAACAAAAACACAGCTGAGCTGTCGTTAAACAAGTAACCGGTGAGAATAGATACTCTTGTCGTTCAACTCAAAATTAAGGGTTTGTCCCATGGTTTGGTGCATTGCATACATGCCACAGCACCACTCCTTTGTACCACCAATTCACTTACCAGGGTTATTGATTAGCGCCAGGACCGCGCCCGGGGGGAAACCTGCAGTTAGAATATCTTGCCTGGAACTCGCCACTTATCATGCGAAGCAGTGTCGTTGTTTGACGACCTTCGAAAATAATGGTTCCAGCTGGTTGCCTCTAAGAATAAGCTCCGGCAGACATAACTGAAATTTGCGTTCTTGTTGGTATCTGGCGTTCTGTCCATCAAACCCGTGATAAAGTTTGTGTCCGGGAAAAGACACTTTTCTTTTGAGGAGTGGCTCCTAGATTTATTCAAGAACAGATTGTGGGAAAACGACAGAACCCAACGAGTATAGTAAAGTGACAAATGGAGCAAAATGTAGTTGTGCACGAACCACCAGGTGACGAAGTGCGACTATGCGGTAGTTGGTAGCGATGAACCAATAAGAATTGACTTTCAGTCAGCTAAAGTAAAACTGGATGCAGTTAAAAAGAGTTCTACCATTTAAAGTCCAAGTGGATCCACTACGAATTTAATTGCCTTAAACCACGTTCACTTTCTTTTCCGTTTTCCTCCTTAAAGCAGACATTTTTTACCCTTAGGAAGGCCCGTTAACTAGTCGTTTATCACCAACATCGGTAACCTATGAAAACGTGTGGTAAAGCCCTTGCTCTGCTTCATTAGGATATTGCGTTTCTGGTTGTCACACACCGGATATAGAGGAAACTATGATTATCTAGGGTCCCAAGAAACACCTTCACGAGTCCTCGGAATTATTAGCACAGTAGTCCAACATGAACCATGTTGTTGATGATGTGAGGAGAGTTGCTGATTTTCAATAGAGATTTCGTCCTGTCAGTGAAGCCAATCTACGCTGAAAAGCCCAGACACACTACACATCTGTTTTTCTCTCTTGTGAGAAATCATCAACAGTGCGTCTCTCACGAAACCCAGTGTTACCAAACCGCGATTTTCCAGGCTTATAGTGAAAATCACTGAAGATCTTCACATTATCAACATTCAATAACTAGTTCCTAGGAAGAATGATTTCACAAAACGAGAAACTTCCTTCGGACAGGTCGTTGAGGAGCCAGTCAATACGTGACAGCGTGATGTGGTTTCCGTGATCGGAGGACGAGCGGTAATTAGTTCCGCCTAAGCGAAAGCTAACCACACTACTGATCAGCCATTGTGGAATGACGGTTAAGTGATCACCCACGGACGGAATGGCACGGGTTTATGAGATGTGCACCGCTGATGACTCCCAACAGATGTATAGTACTTCTCGTTTTTTCAGCATAGATTTGCTTCACTGACAGGGCAAAATTTCTACCGAAAATAAGTCGTTTTTATTTTACTTATCCGTAGTTTTTCCAGCACAGCATCCCTGGGAAAACAGTCGGACCGTAACCAAGAAATTATTAAGAAGTAACGTGAGCCAATAACATAGAAAGTTAGAGACTAATAGTCCACCCAAAGTCGAAACATTACTTTGGTTTTCTTTAGATAACCAAACCATTATAAAAACCTGACCCGAAAACGGGAGATTACCTATAATCCGAGTAGATGTATTATTAATCATCATTATCAGTAGTACCACTAGCAAGTGACCTATTCAGTCAGATAGGGTTCTTTGATTACCCCAATCAAAGTTCAGCTGTCCTTGTTGCCATGGTTTGTAAAGGGCAGGATTTCCCTCGATAAATACCTTGAATCACATGACTCGTGTGATGCGATTCTTGCTGCACGTGACCAGATATCATCATGTCCCTGGACGAGTTAATCCTATATCAACAGTAGCCAAGCGCGTTTGTTTGTAACCATTTTTCGAAGGGCCGGTGTACGTGTGAAAGGCAGATGTGACATGGGCTTACACTATACAGAGCAATATTGTGCCAAAAGACATTGAAAGTGCTTATTGCGCCGAGTGACAATCTCATGTCACATTTAACAGACGCTTTGCCCCGGGGTCAACTTAGATTCCGTGTAATTTTACTTTCCAGCTCCGCTTATAGGGACAAAGTGGATACCACGTAACTGATTAACGTGTGTTATAAGACGCAGAGTTGCATCAGTACAAGGACAAAGGAAACTAAATAAACGGTAGTAGGTTTCATTGGGAACTAACTGCTCAAAAGATTACGGAAAACTCACCTGCCGCCCAAGGTTAGTTGGAGCTCAGCAGGTAGGCGAGCTGCCCAGGTTTATGTCACCTTTATGCTTTACTTGAACATAAAATGCACGCAGTTATCTGAGCACATTCATTTGCAAATTTAAGTGCACTGACGTAAAACTCAAGTCTCTTTTCCGTCTGGCCTAATGATTTGGTCTGTTACAGAAATGGAATCTCATAACATTAAGCATCCTCCATCGTGGCTCCGGTTGGACCTCAGCTACCGTAAATTCTCCTTTATCTTCAAAAATCCTGGGTGATACTTTTTTCGCATCCTATTGTAGCATCAGGGAATATTGCTTGCTCTCATTAATGATTTCGTAAGATGCGTATGCGGAGTGTTAACGAAAATAATTACTGTCAGTTGATGCTTCACCGGCGGAAAATTTTGAGCAGCTGGTTCTCACACACAGTTTAGGAGCTTCTGTGTATTCGGGCTACTTACTATCCCGTTATTTATGGGTCTTAGCAACTTTCAAAGCAAACCGTGACTCCATCTACACCCCATTCATTAAAATCCTCTGTAGAGTTCTCATTGAAATGTGTATCTTGCGGATGCCATCATCTTTGTAGGTATCGAGAGAATTTGCTGATCATCTTTTACTTGATTGAAACGAATCCATATATTGTCCAAATCTAGAGCATGACTCATGAGGAATGACTTCTTACGACGGTGAAGACCACACTTGTGGCATCAATGGTTGCATCCGCAGACATTATGAATGTTGAGTACAATTGAGGAACCATTACCGACTGGATCAGGTAAACATCTTTCAGGGCACTTCGCACTCTCTCAGGGCACAAAATGACCCGGTCAAATCAAATCATAAATTCTGCGAACGGCAGTTACACTTTTTGGAAATTTGAGTGTAAAACTTTGGACGACAACAGAGAGTGTCAGTGAAGTAGTGCAATATACCATACGTAATATACCACTCGAAACTGGGAACACTCCAGAAAATGGGCGGAATCGGGATAGCAAACTTCGCGAGTTATACCGTAACCTCCCTAAAGCTCGTCTGCAATGTGTTACACAGTGTGTTTTAGACAAGTTCAAATTCTGGCACGAATATGCTGCAACCAAACTTCAAGTACTTTGTAATACAGAAGCAGTTGTACGATTTTCCTGCCAGAAGGAAAAGTTTCCAACAAAGTGACATTCCTAATTGCTCAAATCTGTTACCAAAATGACCCCCTCCCATTGATTCGTGACTATTTTCCGGATCGAGGACTAAGCACATTTCTCCTTTCTTCTCAATTTGACTTCATACTTTAAATACTGTGCCACAAAAAAGACAAATCTGGAATCGCTCCAAGCCGTTCACCAGAATTTTATCTGACGACTCAGCCGCTTGATTATGACTCATTTAAACACCCATAAAACCGTCAGAATATTGCGGAGCTTTGGCTTTGATTTGGTATTGAGGTACGTGAATGGAAGTCTCGCATACCGATCAAAACAACTAATTGTTGTGCTCAAGTTATGATTTTCGTTTTGTATGGCCTATTAATAGTAACGGATTCCTTACAAAACTCTTCTGACAGGCACTGCCGCTCCTGCATAGTTTGTTCATCGTTGTATGTTGAAGTGGGATAGTTCAATTTTCTCGTGGTTCCAAAGCAAATCTTCATGTTGCTCGAGGATCGGCGAAACAGGCACTGAAACGCACACATATTCCCCGTTGGATAACTAGGCTCTGAGAGCTCAGAGTCACAAATGAATTGGTCCCAGTGTAAGAAGCACGTGCTTCAGATCATCAGTACACAACGTTTTGACTTGCTTTTTCAAAGACCTCATCAGTTTACTCAGGAACTATTCCTTCGTTAGTAACAGCTAAGCTTTGTTTCGTCGGCCTTTATTAAGGCTGGAATATTTGAAAGGAATCATACAAGAAAAGAACTCTTGTAAAGCTTAAGAAGTTGTTAGATTATTGCCACGCCACCTGAGTTGCATTGGCCCGTGGGAAGAATAGGCTGCATTCTTTTCCAACTGGTTTGTTTGCTAGTTCGCTAAAGTTTCTTGTAGCGTATGGTGGCCTGAGTTACGATCATCTAGTCGCTATTTCACTAGCTTTCATGCCCCACCAAATAAAAACACCCGTCCATCAGTAATGCTCAACCCACAATTTAGTCTGCTCTTCGTTCCAAAACTAAGCAGACAGTGTTTATAAAGAAACTTTTCTTAAAATGTATGTCAAAATATCAAGCCGAAAGTTCTAAACATATGACAATAAACATAACTAGTTCCCAACTTTTGAAGTTGTCACCGAGCTGCAAAATCTTCCAAAGTAATGGGTTTATATCTACAAAGTATACATCTCTTGGTTAGGTAGTGCAATACACTGCGACATACTCAGCCTCCGAATTCGTGTTTTCATCAGGCGTATAAAAACTAGAACCATACTGTTCAGTTCTCACAGCCTTCGTGATTAGTAGTAGCAACGTTAGTTTGGACTTTATTAATTCGGAATTGTAAAATGTGGATGTTAACCGCCTAGAATCTATGACATTCTACCATTTATTTACATAGACGCTTGAGCAAAACATCAAAACAGCTAGACCTCCAAGTAGGCACATTCCACTGAAGACTCATTTGAGTCCACTTTACCTGTGTTCATATCTAAGTGTTTGACACCATAAAATATAGCTCATTTTCATCTCGGCCGTCTGCAGCTGGCTGTTAGCCGCTCGACTGAATCCTGTCTCTTCTGCGTGAAGTGGGGGTGTGAATGTTCCCTCCGGTCCAATCGGGCAATCGCTATTTCACACCCTGCGCCGCGATGGGCGTTACAGCCAGTTTAATCCGCGAAGCTGATTGGTTAGTGGATTAATATTAGCGACTTAACAGCGACTTAGCACTGGTGCTTTTGCCACATTTGGATTGATAGCCTGCAACATAGCAGCCTTTAACCTGTATAGCACAACCAACAAATACCACTAAAGTGAATGGAACGCTTGAACAACGCCTCTCATGGTGAGTTTGGGTTCATTCTGCTTGTTTATTGCGCCGTATTGTAACTGTTTCTGGACGACAGACCAACCAAATTTTGTATGATTTCATACAATGCACGTATGTGGTAGAGTTCTCATTGAACGTCCTTAGTAAGAAGAAAATTTTCACTTCGAGGACATCCAGACTGTCATGACAGTGTCGTTGCAATTCCTGTTTAAACTGGGTATACTCCGTTGATTGGTACAACCCAAAGGAGGACAGAAACTTCTTGGGAAGATTCCACGTCTGCTGCTTAGGGTGAAGACTTCTCACTGGCCTTGACATAGACTTTTAGAAAAGTCCATATTGAGAGCTTGTGAATTGTGGTAGAAGGTTGCAAGGAGGCTTGAACACGGCACTTTGTCTCAGCTACGCTAAATTACACCGAGTGCTTCGGTGGTTATGGGACATAACCAACGCACCAGATTTCTAATTGCGTTTATTTAATTCCGATTTTTATTATAATCCTAACTTTACCAGTGAGGAAAAAGGGGCACTAAAACAAAATTCTGACAGGGCATCACATATGCAGATAAAGGCTACCAAGTGACAAACTTAAAGCCACCAGGCTTCTATATTAGGCAATCGAATAGCATATTGGATCCAACAGCAGAAAAGAAAACTATGGTTACTAGTTAGTGGAAGATCAAAATTCTCCATAATCTTCATAATCATAATCATCCTATTATCAGTAGTTCAAGACAGTTTACCATATTTCGGAAGTAGAGCAAACCAATGTTTTACTTCACTCATACTCAAGATCCCATGAGATGTGTTTCTTGTGCGGTTACAGGTCTTTACTCCACCAATTCTTGACGCATCGTTTTGTACGCAAGGCACACCTCACAGCACCTCAAAAACAGGGGTGGCTGTATTCATTCGCTAGCAGAACATAGCTGTTTCTCCTCTAAGGTTAAGTGCAGATTTTTAAGGAGGGAATTCCGTGCTGAACATGCAAAGGAAGCTGAGAAGTTGTCAAAGTTGCTTTTATCTCTAAATTACTATTCGGATATTGCTTTCTTATAAAGGAGGATGCCATACTGCTGTCCAGTATCTGCTGTGTGGATGTTCTCATCAGGAAAGGTGGGCTGAAGACAGGTGCCACAGATATTGCAGAGCTGTATCCGTCTATTGTCAACTACTACATTATATTGAGAGCCGATATCAGTTTCTAGCCGGTTATTTACACTGCGGATCACTGGGTTTGAACACATCTCATTAAACCAAAATACCAAGTGAAAGGCATCAATTTTGAGAGATCCATTCTTCAAGTCAGATTAGTAATCTGCTCAATCTAAGTGGTACGCATTATACTCCGTTTTACAGGCACCACGGAATCTTTTATGTGCTCTGGACCGATGAACTTATCTACTGTGAGTGACAGCTTATCGCTCGAGAATGAAATTGTGCATGAACTTGGGAGAACCACGTCAACGCCACGTCCTCCATTGGTTCGACTGAGATGTCAGATCAACAGCAGTGAACGGTTACCTTGTTCACGCATGCCACTGGCATCCAAGCAGTCTATCTGTTCCCATAAGTCCAGTGTTGAACACCCCAAATTCATCAACTACAGCCATCTATCCAATCTAGAACGCGACCACGCGCCTAGTGATACCATCTTTTCCAGTAGTCCACCACCGACCACTTCCTTTTCACCGCCCTTTGAATTTTCCGTTCATTCTGGTGTCCAACAGAATGAAACTGTGGGACCTATTAGCCCAGTCGCCCTGGACCTACGAATCCACAGAAATCCTAAGGAATTATCGCCTGAAAAAGAGTCAAATAGCCTACATGGCTCCGCAGAACATGGCATCAAGTCGGTACCCTTTAACATTCAGAACATCCTTGGAAATCATGTGCTTCCAGACGCAAACGACGAACTGCTAAACTTCAATCAGCCGATGGATATCAAAGGACCGTGTTCTAGTCGGACCGAAGCCATTTTCATGGCTATATCCTCACTTATCCACATTCTGGGCCAACGTAAAACGGGAATTTCGCCAATGGAGAATCATCCTGATGAAACGTTACAGTTGTCCTCAAACACGACAATTTACAGTGGTCGGCAGTCACTTATGAGACAGTGGCTACTTGAACAGCAGTGGCCTAGGCGAGCTTGCCAGCTCAATTCAGATAGCTGGGGAGTTGATCCCTCTGAGGATACGCAAATGACGGCCGATGAGTGCGCCTCCCACGGGTATTCAGAACTAAACACATCAGTAAAACATACTTTAACATCACGTCAGCAAACCTCAGATCACATGACCAAGATGTTTACACCAAATCCTGACACCACAGCCAATTCCGTCGATGAAGAAACGATCGGAAAAGGTCCAGTAATCCTTTATCACCCAGAACCAGCTGACAGTAAGAGTCGAATTCGAGTGAGTACTCTAGTAGTTTCTATTATTCTGCCGCACGTTGTCTCCAAAGGGATGCAATCTTAGTGCGCATTTTATTGTCGTCTTCGCGTTGTTGAAACACGGTAATAAGTATAGATGAATATCTGTGGTAAGCAACATGCTCCATTTGCTTTCTTCTGGCATGGATTATTAACACGCTAACATAAGTGGGGAATATACGAGAGATGAGCCCAATACAGATAGTAATAATAATTTATCGCTAATGTTATAGTTTACTGATTGTGGATCCTCCGAAATGAGAACGGGAAGTTTAGTTTCTGACGTACAGTCAAAAGTGTGCTAGGTGTTTTCACTAGTTTTAGAGTGAACAGAAGTTTCCAGAGTTTGTCGTCTCCTTTGATGTTTAGGAATGACCCCATTCGGTTTCTCACGGATGGCTTTTTCCAATATTGTGCTGCAAACTGCTATACTGTTCTGGGATATTTTTTGAAATATCGTGTGAGGTGAGTAAGACTATGTTACAGATGTAGTCAGTATTTAAAAAAACGTCAGTTTGTACGAAATTTTTGAGGAATGAGTCCGTGTCTAGCAACTTTACCAGCAGCTCATATATAGACAGATGGTGGCCTACTTTCATACTATTGCGGCTCAACCGATCGCACGCCCTGGTGCTGCACATGAGTAAGCGTCCCGACAGTAGTGTAAGCACATACTGAAATGGAATACAGATTCCTCCGGAACCCGTTTTCCTTACACGATTCAACGTCTTTCGTATGTAAGCACTTATATTCTGGATAACTTAATGACACCGATTTTGTGACCACGATTCCCAGTCACAATGACAGAGCCATACTTAGATAGTTCCAACTAATTTTTCCGAAGCCGACTTTTAAATTCAGGCCTAATTCTGAAACACCATCGCAAGTGCACAAGGCTTATCTCACGCGTTCACCCGCGTTAACTGTTTTCGCTATTCTAGGAAATGATCGAGACGAATGATCCCCGATTAAAATATGTTAACGACGGAGCCGCTATCCGAAACCCGTTTGCAATGGACAGGAAAGTGCAACTGGCCTACCTTACCTCTCTTTTGTGTGAGTTATCCCTATGTTATCGTTATAATCTCATGACGTTTCGCCCGACTTAGATACTTCCATTAAAACTCACAACTAGCCTATGGTTCTGGCGGGTTTTGGATTATGAAATCAGGGCAGTAAGCTGATGTGTTACACAATCTCTTTTGTGGATAACGTTACCGGAAAGACTGAACCTCCTGAACCAACGACGCTACATAAGCAGTTTTTCATATGCAGCCTTAGTTACTCTCAGTGACTGCTTCAAATTCCAATGGTGGTGAGTTTTATCACGTGGGCGTGATAGGGATGTGAAAAGTGGTTTGAGCGCATCGCACACTCCTGGGATCCGAGTGGGGCGTAGCTGTGAATGACTTATACCCACCGGTAATGTGCGAGACTACAGAAACTCGCACCACTGTTGCCGAGGAAGATTGGTTGTCGAAAACCATCTATCTGGATTAGGGAGGACATGTACGACGGCTAGACGCATGTTTCCTCAATCGGTCCGGATAAAGTAAGTGCACTTTGGATAACTGAAAATGATTGACCGTTTTCAAGAGTATACATTTGTACCAAACCTGAAATTGTTGGAGTCTGACGAATTTAAACACTGAATCACTATAGCTGACCATAAACAACGATATACTATTGATTTTTGCGCCAGCTTCATTTTCATCGGTCTGTTCCGCAGCACCAGTCTAAAATATAACCATCACCGTAGGTTCTGATCCAAAAATATCGTTATTAACATCGTACATTCCACAAATTAGGGAAGCTAACTGCTTTACATGGAAAGTATGGACCGAACGCCGAACGCCGGAACATGTATTAAAGGAAGCTTCGTATTTGCAGCTAAATATTTACTATGTATATGTATACATATATATACTCCTAATTACTTCGCCATTCAGCGGGACCAGTCGAGCCGGCCCGAATTTCTCATGTTTATATATCCAAACTAGTGGTTCGGAAGTACGTCATTATGTGCTTTCTATTCCTCGCTCATCCGCTTGAGAATTGGATCCTATGATATCCTATGCGACTAACGAGGAAAAGTGACGTCTCGAGTTCTTCACGTGCTACAGGTACTAACGGAGTCAAGCTGACTCTGGTATGTAACAGGTTACCAGCTAAGTTCGGTGTTCATTTTCAGGCCTTGCATTCTATAGCGCACGGTCTTAACCAACTAAATGAATTTCTACTTATGGGACGTTACCCTTTATTCCCACTCATGTCACGACATGAAAAACCGAATAACCAACATCAATTTGCTGGGCTGGAGGTAGGCAGTGTCGGTGAGTTACTGGTTGTGAATTGGTACGCGTCACGAAGGGTGAAGGGTTGTAAACTTAGGAGACTGACAACTGTCATCGTGAGCTATAAATAAGTAACCGGAGGCTGATGCATTGCAACCAGTACGGAATTCTAATAGGTGCATGATTTCCCCCTAAGCATTTTGAGTGAATACTTCCCCAGTTCTACGTGCATATCACTCCGAGAGCTGCTCCTGAAGTACTTCAAGGTCGGCGAGTCCTTGAAAACAGTGCTCTTAAAAGTCACGAAGGTGTTTCTAGTATGCGCTCAATAAGTATTTGGTAATGTGTCAAGTTGCATATTTTACACAACGAGCTCAAATTATTCAATATTTTCTTTCAGGTGTGCGAACTGAAAACGGCGAGTATGTATGCAAGGGCTGCGGAAGGACCACTTTGCGTCTGCGACCGATGCAACAACATTTGCTGTCACACAGTGCTAGCAAATTCAATCTGTGCGTACGATGCCTCAAGGGGTTCAATGATAAGTATGATATGAAGCGACACACTCGCAAACATACAAGTAAGTTTCAAAACACAGGTTATCACGTTTGTGCGGTAATCAGCTCTCGTCTCCTAAATAGCCTGCTTTAGTCACAGTTCAGTGTCATCTTCTCCGGAATACTTTTTAAAAGTTCTTCCTCAAAAACCGGTAGATTGTTGCCTCTCCAAAGGCCAATATGATAATAACCTCTTAGTTGCACTGTACATTCTGTGAGACAATTAACACGACAGAAAAGTTTTCTATGAAGTCATGAGGAAAAGAACGGGTGAATATGAGACGCGTGAGTTCTAATAGCCAAAAACGATTAATGTAATGGTTGTCAGGTGATGAATCGAGCTCCCTGCAGATAGCTTACGCGCCAAACGTGTCACTCCTTCCTTCCACATTTGTCAGTACAAGAGGGCAGCGTGAAAAAGTACCATCGGGTTGTTTATGTAGCCACTCACGATTTTAGTGGAACCTTCGAGGCAGTGTACTTGATACCACCATATAGGTGTGCGTTCTTCTCAGTCGTGACGCTCAAACCGAAGGGTTCATACTCGGTATAATTCCTCTGTTTTGTCTACAAGCCAAGCTTATTCTCTGACCAACGATGAACATGGGTTTCTATTTTTCAGTGGTCAGACCATATGTGTGTCCGGAATGTGGTCGATCCTTCAGTCAGCGCTGTTCTTTGGAAGGCCACAGACGAAAAATCCACAAGGTGCAACTGAATTTTTCACGGAATCAACGAAGAGAGGTAGTTCGAGTGTGTGAAGCCTGTGGATTCGCTTGCACCAGTAGCGCAGAAATGCTTCAGCACACTTTGAACTTTCACCCCAACAGTTCCAGCATACCTCGCCTAAAACGACAACTTGCTCGACAGGTTGAATGCAACAAGCGCCCATCACAATCATACTCTGGTGTGCCACAGCAAAGTCACGGCAAACAGGAGAGTTCCGAGCTTTCGTTATATCAACCTGAATCCACACTACCGAACCAAATGAACATGTCACCGGAGATTTCCTTTGAAGATTCTTTTGAATCCGAGAATCCCGACGGCCTGGAAGAAGACTCCATTGAGAACTCGTGTTCAACCAATACCACAGCATTCAATCCGGTGATGCTCTAGATACAACGAATTCAGATCTTTATGACTCATATTATCAGCAGTTCACGGACCATCGTATCATTGACCTAAGTTGGCTGTGTTGCGTTTTATGCTACCCATGTATTTTACGAACAGTGAAGCTGCTAACGCAGCTAAAATGAACAAGGCAATTTATTTATTTATAACAGATAGCTTGTTTATTTTCTCACTCTGGGAATCAAATATAAATGTAGCAAAAAGCTGGGTTCCTGGCATTTTTCCAGTCATCTGAAGTGCCTCGTTTCTCATCGTAATACTGTTCCGAGAGAACAAAGATATGTGTGCCTGTCGTCTTCAGACAGGAGCTCCAAGAGCTCAAAATGTAACTTAGCATACCATCTTGGCACTAATTCATTAAGATAATGGTCTAATTTTCTTCGGAATGATTCTTCCTTATTGACCAACTGAATTTGACAGAATTTCAGCCGTTCAGGGACACCAAAAGGGAGGTGTTCTTTGAAAATTAGTCATTGGCCAGAACATCCTGAGGGAAGTAAGCTCATTTTTCGCTTTCGTTCACGTGTCCGAAAAGGCAAAGGTAAGAAAGAAGCACAGCTCCGTTAGGCCAGACTTGGTTTTAAAAAATATACCTGCGCTATCCGAGATAAAACGTTTGAAGAGACGCTCAAAATTCAACTAATGATTCTATCCGGTCCACCATTTTCCCTTCTGATTGTTTGTTCCTTAATAACTTAACACCACTTCGATCAACAGTCGATTGGTTATTTTTTCAAGCTTACTATTCAAATCACATCGCACTTCAAACGTTTGGGGAGGTGAACAGGAGGAATAGCGCGACGGGCGAATGCTGGCGATGACGCAATAGCCAGGATGGTAGCAACATCCACTAATTGTCTCGGCTTAATCCACCGGAAACAGTCATGAAAGTGACTTTTAAGCTGCTGTGGTCAAAATCACTCGAGCGATCCATCTAAGCGGAATTATAAGGCTCTTGAAACCGTTCGAACCCACCCTACGGTCAACTTTCTCACCCCCATAACCCGCTGAATTTATTGCGTTCGTTACGTCCGCGGAAATGCGGCGCACCCTCTTTCCTGGGTTGAAGCTGTTGCATATGAAACACAGCGAGCGGATTAGTTATGGCCTAATCCCGGAGGGTGTTGAAAAATTGGACCCATTATTATCCTCTAGGCTGGATAAAAATCACCCGGACGCCAAAATGATTAACACCACTCCGGTCCAGTGGACACAAATGGCTGGTTAGCTAGTCATTCAACGTTACGCGAACATGACGTTGAATGTGTGAGCTATTCCCTTCACAATCAAAAGTATCGTTGAACCGCGATAGCCATGTGTTAATCACTCAATCGGTTCAGCTGCAGTCGAATTCCAAACAGTTGAGAAACCAGGCTGCACTTCGTAAATTCAACCAACTCGAATAACAATCCCACCCCGTTAGTGAGATACACACGTTTACAGTTTAAGTCAATGTTAGGGGGGACCTCAAATGAATTTCAGCTGGGATTCCTCCGAGTTTCCTGTTAAGAACAAATGAATTTACACACGAAAGTATTTCGCCTACTGCTTAAATTCGGTGTTTAGTTGAAACGTGGAGTTCAACAAAACTTGGAGACTGAGGCTAATTGATGAGACCCAAGTATGGGTCACAGGCTGTCGAAGAGTAGTATGCTCGGGGTAACGAGCTCTAAGACATCACAAGTGACAGATTCAGCTGGGGTCCAGGTGAGTCTCTCGTGAAACCAAATTTAATTACCTATGGGTATATTTAGCTGAAAACGATTTTGCCGTATAAGAACCTCATTGGTTTCGAAGAGTACAAGCTTTTTTTCATGAAGGAAACTACTCACAAGGTTGTTAAAAACTCCTTGGCAGCCAACGACCGGTTTCGCCCTTCTTTTGGCTCATTAGGTAGGCGCAGTCCCAGAGTGTCCGTCAACTCTATGTCCTGCTTGAACCTTAATTGGACTGATTGTGACGAATCCACTTATTTGCAAATCAATTTGGTTTTGACGGGAGACTCAGATGAATCTCTCCTTTATGATGTCCTCCAACTGAATGTGCCGCACACAGGCCGCCTCATGAATCAGTTGGCGCGATGTTCGAGATGTTGCAGTATATATACAAGGTTGTTGAACAGAACATAAGTTTGACGGACATTCGGGGACTACGCCTACCTGATGTGCCCCAAGTAGGGCGAAACCGGTCGTGGGCTGTCGAAGAATTTTCAGCAATCTTGTGAGTAGTTTCCTTTATGAAAATATATTTACGATATCTTGTATATCATGTCAACTGAAACGTGAGGCGGCCTGTGTGCAGCACATTCAGTTGCAGTATCTCATAAACGAGAGATTCAGTTGAGTCTCTCGTGAAGACCAAATTGATTTGAAAATAAGTGTTTCTCGAGTACAGACTTCTGTTCACAAGCCTGGACGGACGATCCCGGTGAAATCATTCCGTGTCCTGTCTCGAGTAGATGCTCGGTGAATTCTGACTTTCGTTTTGACTAGCTGAAACTCAAGTTATGGTGAACACCGCACAAACTCTCTTCTTCCAATACATATATCATTGCAAACGCAAACGAATTGATAAACGCGATGACTTATTCATTAAGCTGACACCTAGTTTTTGGTTGACAGCATTAGAGCTCTAGTATGTGTCCTGGAATTCAGCTAAGCACAGTGTGCCCGTTCAGGCTATTCATCCCTACTTCGCTGATAGAAACTTCCTGGAGAGACTGGAATTATCATGCCCGTGACTTTTAAGGCTAGAATTCATGTACTAGACTCATTTATTTCCATGATGCTTTCAGTACTCATCTATTCACCTACTGGTCGGATCGTTTGTAGAATGCCGCTGTTTCTGGTACTGCTAACATGTACCCAATCAGTTTGACCGTCTGCGGTTTTAAATATGATAGTAGTCTTGGGTCTTTTGCCTGAGAACTGAGACTTTCCAACTGAGTCCACTTTTCTGGCCGATAAATCTTTCCTTTTTGTTAGAAGGTTTGATACTTAGTGACGGGAATTCCAGTAGTTTTCGCAGTCTTAGACTAAAATATGTCACAAAATTTATTGTGTGACGGCCCACCTCCAAGTGTTCTGAGCCGTGATTTCTATAAATAGGAACGTCGTCTCACAGGAAACCTGGCGGAGCAGTAGCCGCGTTTTACCGTTGCGCTGTTTGTCAATAGACGACAGTCTTTCATCCGTTGGCATTACTCGCGTTCTTAGTTCGCTGTTTGCGAGTTCGAACTGCCACTTTGGTGTTGTGCAGACCTCAAACTTCTAGAATTGTTAGCTGCACTGAAAGTGCTCAGAAACTTATAGCTGTCCAATGTATAGGGGCGGTCCAATATGATAGAAGACTGATATTTTGGAGCGAAGAGCTATCATCTTCTTGCTTTCCGTCATTCTTTTACGTCAGCACTATGTCAGGCATCTAGTCGAAAGAAATGTGAGTATGCGAAAACACCTATGATCTACACATGATCTACAGTCCGAATGATGATAGCCTTATCTGACGAAAATTGATAAATTTTTGTCGGCTATTCAAATGGTGGTCGTGAATATTGCTTTAAAGTAGATTCCTATCCATCACTCGTATTTCCTCTAAGAATGTATAGCAAAGGAAAGCAATGAGTTAGACTCTTTAGAGTAACGACTATCTAGAGGGGATTCGTTCGTATTCGTCATTGAAAGCTGTTGCATACTCTCCAGCGTGTGACTCCTCTTATCAGAAGGTGTCTTTTTGAGTAGCGTAAGTGGCCACCTGTAGAGTCCCGACAAAATGGTGAGCATAAAATCCCACTTATTTTCATTACCATTTATTTTTGAAGAGCATGGTCACAAACACAAAAAGCGAATGCAAGCGATGAATGCGAAAAAGTTACAGGAGAATATGATAGAAAAGAGAGAACCGTCTCATTCGAAGTCATGCCAAGAACAGTTCCAGTCTGATGAGATGAATCTCAAAGTATGTAAAAATTTCGATATGGAAACAGGCGTCTAAAGACCAGCAACCGAAGAAAGGACAAACAATGTTGAATGCTCTTCAAGGCGCAGTGGGCGCTAGCACAGTCAAGACTCGCACATAACGACGCAATATAATAGTCATTCTGGTGAAATGCTGGTCGACTGACCTTTAGTTATTAGCTAAGATTTGCGTGTGACGTTTTCAAATACCATAACTACTTCGTTTCTGAAAAGGGCACCAGTAATTCTCAGGAGTTCACCATCCTTATTTTAAAGGGTGAACAGCGAGAGCAGTATGCGGTCGAATGACATCAAAGTATTAACACATTCCACCCCTTGGTATTAATGTGCTCATAGGTGCTCCAGGCTGAAATGTCGAGTTAAGCTGTTTACGCTGCCGCTGAAGTGTGCGAGACACAGGCTTCCATTGCTCCATCTGTGGTGCTGAACAAGACGTCTTACATCCCGACAAAAGATATAAAATTAAAAGCACACAGATACTACTACAGGATGTTAGTAACGCAAAAGCGAATAAGAACCGCCCTGTAATAAGCTGGGACTAAGTGATTTGGCATGCATTACCATGTGTCATCATCGCCTGTGGTCTACCCACTATTTGAAAACAGAAGTATATCACGTAGCTCAGTCAATACAGTATTTCTATCAGCGCTGAATTCAGTTTGTGACTTATTTCGGTTTGTATCAACGATTGATAACTACTACTCCAGGTTTCATAAAGGAAACTACTCACAAGGTTGCTGAAAACTCTTCGACAGCCCACGACCGGTTTCGCCCTACTTGGGGCTCATCAGGTAGGCGCAGTCCCTGAGTGTCCGTCAACCTTGTGATCTACTTGAACCCGGGTTTATCATCTCATCTCTTGTCTGCTTCAAGCGCGAAGGTTGCTCCTATTCTGGGACCAGATAAGGGCGATCTGATACGACTAGTAACTCACAGATTCTCATAACGACACTGTCTGTACTTCCAGAAAGTTCAGCATGCAATCAGACCAGACGGTGTCCCTCGCGTTGGCAGACAGAAAATGCAGCCTTGTCAATTTGTGTGCTCATTACCTCATAATCATGTTGAGAAATAACTGGTCTCAACTGATATACCACAATCAAAGAGTAAATGAGACCGGTCAGTACGAGGATACAGGAACAAACTAGGAGCTTCGTTCGCAAATTAAGTCATCTTGACCACCATGTATCCATCTAGCAAACCCGATGACTTTAGTCCGGAAATTTACTTGTAGGTCCTAGCAAGGCCTACCAACGAGGACACCAAGTCATCACTATAACAGTGTCCAACGCCCGCAAGAGCCGGTTGCATTAGTAATGGCCATATAGAGGAAGGTACTCTAAGCATGAACGTCCATAGACCGAGAGTGATTTCGATCAACGTATCAACTCTTACTCTGTCCTCTCACTCCTGTAAAGACATCAGCGAATCAGATCTGGAATATTTTTTGCGAAATTCAGACAGCAGGGACATTCCTCTTAACCCTAGCTGGCAATCGCGATAAATTTATGCCGTGCCTTGTACCTAATGAATAAATGGTCTTCAGATTGTACGTGAACGGACTCTTTCCTGACATGTCAAGGACACATACTGGCGGCCACCTAATGTATTGGACGGGGGTACTATTATGGAGAAGGCTTACTGCATAGGCCGCTCAAAAGAAGGGAATTTTCTGCAGGATCTAAGTACCATACAGCTCAATGCAACATCGCCTACTTACAGTTTTCTCTTGCTAACATGAAATAACGTTCTTCCAATTTCTACCGTCCCCATCGTAAAAAAAGCATCCTCTGTAAGAGAAGCGGTGCGAAATCGTGGACCATCAGAAGCTAGAAACAGAATCAGAACACGCAAGATGCGCTCTACAAAAAATCGGAAAGAAATCTGGCAGATTTTTAACACAGCAGAACGCGGTTAGAGGGAGCAACTGTCGGAAGCAGACTGCCTTTTACTAAAACGCGTTAAACCTCCTTCCATTGAATATGTCATCTACGGATAAAAGCTAGTCTGAAATCAACGTGCTACTGAGCTAGGGAAGCATCAACAGTCACAGCGCAAGTGCATGTGGGTTTCACAGACTGGATTTGGAAATGTGTAAACTAGTGGAATACACTCACTTGTATACCAATTTGGTTTTGATAGAAGACTCACTTGGAACCCAGCTGAATTCCTCGCTTGTGATGTCGGAGAGCTTTCAGCAACCTTATGAGTAGTATGCTGCGTCTACACAATGTAAACCCAATATTACATTACCGAACACCAATGTCGTTGGCACTCACAGACAACGAGAATGATCTTCCGCTTGTTGAGTTTAGTTCGACAACTGTGAACCATGTACGTATGCAGGACTGTTCGCGTCATCGCGGCTTATGGCAGCCGACAGTGTAAGTTAGGCGGAGGGGGGTACGGAAGGCATTTTCAAAAAGAACGCTGGGTCGATGATTAGGATCGAGAGAACAGAGTAAACACAACCAACACTGATTGTGACATCGCTATGTCAGTAAGTACCTCCAATCACTGATGTGGTGGGCGTCTGATAACTCAACCTCTCCAGGGACAAACGTCACGGTACCTAGAAGCATTTGATGTTTTTCAAGCTTCGTCTCCAGGTTGCAAGCTGTCCAATCTGTGGTAACCTTTACCTGAGACCCGATTCAACAAACAGGGCACGGAGGAGAATCCGATCATGTGGCATACGGAGCACATGGCCCAACTAGTGTAGTTGTTGCAGCAGAATCCACTCATCAGTCAGTTAAACAGCTGTTATAGGACTTGAAATCTTCTTATCCGATGTTCGCATGATAAGTGCACAATGCCACAAAGGCACTAATTGTCAAAGTCAAGCAATATTCTTTTGCCTTCTGTGGCCCAGGATCCACGACCTTAGAGCAACGCTAAACAGATTGTCGTGTTGTGGACCCTTGCCATTCACTCACAAGTTGATACGACATAACGGAACGGGCTTTGGCGATTCTAGCATTCACTTCGTCAGCAATGCTGCCATTCAGCATGATACAGCTGCTCGAATGTATACATCTGCCCTTTGGCCATGACGTGATGAACAGCTTTATGGAACACCCGTTCCATCTTCTAAAACAGAAACCTAAGGGTGGAAAGCGCACTCCAAAAGGTATAGCAACATCATTTGGATTGACTGGTGTATTTTGAATCTGAACCGAGCTGTTCAATATCGTCCCGATGCCTACCTCGGGAAGAAACATCATGTCAGAGGTAGAAGACAGTAGATCTCTTTGATTACGAGGTTTAAGGGGAACGCTAAAAAGCGGCCTTCATGAACACCACCTTTGGCGTTGAACGCGGGAGAATACTCTCCGCAGACTTCCACGCACCCACGACTATCGGATTGTAAGAACTTGGAAAGCGTGAGGAGACTTTTTGGTTTACAACTATAGAGACATCGCCATAAAATTGAGCGATCAACTAAGTCGAACGCTACATTTGGACATAAGGTAGCAATTACTGACGTGTGGTAGTATGCGATAAGTCGTAGAGTAAAAATGCAGTGAGTGCATCCACAACGCCGACGAAAATAAATCTGCTTGGTCTTCAGGACTCCACCCATCGCGATTGCTAGTAAGCTTGCGTGGGTTGATACCTGTGAGCAACTTAGGGTTGACGGTGACTATGCTGATACCACGATGGTTCTGACATTCAGATTTAACATCTCAGTGTCCGGATGTTCAATAACCGAATTATGAAGCTTTTCACCAGTGATCATTCTGTCGTTCCTGAAAAAATTAGCCCCTTAATTCTTAAGTGAATGTCATGAGTCACCAGCATTCCATGTGTCTGTACATCAATAGCCAATACAATATTATATGAAGCATTCGAGAAATACCTACTCAGAGAAAATAATACTCATTCATTTACGATGCTCCTGTTGGGACCCCATTTTTCATCCAGTTGATAAAAACATATCATTTGTAATTCACCAGAGGCCTGTTTGTCCCTTTTACTACATAATTTGGCAATAGTGCGTGTACTTTTTGAAAGTCCACTATAATAAGGTGCTGAGTTAAGTTTTTCATTGGGAGCTTGCTCTCCACCTTTGTACTGTTAAGCTCTAGGTTGAGGAGACTGCAGGTAAAGTCCACATGTGAACAACCGATTTTCTCATCTACGGGTTCTTCCAGGAAATGCTTCGGAATGTGGTCTGCGGAAGCGGAGTATCCCAAGGTTTCGTATAGGGTCCGGAACCGTCAAAAGATGTGAATACCCTTACACAACGCCCAACCAATCCCTCGCATACGTGAGGATTGCATTGATAACCAGACTAAGCTCAGGGTGACCTCTCGACTCACTGCGTTTGACGTTGAAGATGGCTGATTTCGAGTATTCAAGAAAAGCACCAGTGGTCCTCGGAAAGTGAGCTCGAATAAGTAATATCTTCAGGTATATTTCAGAGTAACTACGATAAAGACCCTAACTTAACGACACTTGAACAAACAGGGTGACAGATCAGAATGAACGGTAGCACCACGACTGCCGAAGTGAGGTAGGAAAAACCACATTCGTTTCTGCTCCACAATATTACATTAGTTTGTGAGACCATTAGTGTGAGCCATCCTGCTACGTACAATAACTCTGATCAGTGAAAAGTGTACGAGAAGTCGCAATCCAAATACCAATACTCAATTACAGCCTGCATAGCGTAAAGCAAAACAAGTAGCCGATTTCGAGCGCGCCGAAAATTCGGGTCTAGAGAGTAACTGTACAGCAATGAAAGCAGGGTACCAAGCAAAAATACAGGTGTTGCCCCGTCACAAGTACAGGTAATCCGAAGTCCCGAACGTACATGCAAAAGCATCATTCAGTCATGGAAAAAATGAGATAAAATCGATGACAACTGGAGGTGGACGACGAAAGATCACTGGGTTTTGGCACGTATCGCTGCCCGTCTCCCGGTGACGGCCTGGAAACCGGAAGTGACGTTCTTGACTGTGATTCGGGAACCGCATCGGCGGCAGTGGAGAAAGAGGAGACGGGAATCTTTACAAAGGTCGGTTTCGGATGATTGACAAGTACCGCACAACACATAGTTGCCTGAAAATAAAGGGTTCAGAAAGGAATGCAAATTACAAACCATGAAAGTTCATGTGATCAAAAGACACCCTTAACGAGAACTAAACCTGCAACCACAGAATACATCTTTGATGGTGAGTTACGGTGTCCCCGGCTAAGCAGGTTACTAACATCGACAGCATAACTGTGTTCAAATACTGATGCTTCGCTGCCGAACAAGTCAAGCGAGTCCAACATCAGAGCAAAAATAACTTGTTGTCCTGCTTGCTTCAGAGTGCGAACATTAAAAACGGCCAGACAGACCGAGCGTCGATGCTTGGAGATTGATTTCGAAACGCCTGGCGCTGTCTGTGACGACTGAAGTACATATGTCACAGCCCAGGCCGAAGGAGAGACGAACGGGATTGTCAGTCCTAACGCATGGGCTTGCAAGGAGTCATTAATGGAGTGTGGGGGGGAAATAGCACGTGAAAGAGAAGGGGGCGCCAACAGTAGCTTGTCCTCACTAACCCACCCTGATGTATGCAGCACGGACGGCCACCTGGTTGATGAGGCGCGAAGGCCGATGTGGCATCACAGTGTTGTTAGTTGCAAGCATAAGGGTTGTACATGGGCTACGATACTACCAGGGTACCTACACCTAAAGAGGAGGACGACCAAAGCATTTGGTTCAAAAGCCTGACCGCAAGGCAGCGGTGTATATCGGTACACGATAATGTATTAACGTCTAAAAAAATGCGCCACACATGTTCCAGTCCCTAGCTGGAGGACCAGGCCGGTGGCCACGGACCAACCAGGTATGATAGACTGTAAGTGTCACACGCACATCCTCCACTGAAGCCGTGTTCTGAGGCACACAAACCGTCATACAATAACAACAATAACAATCGTTCAGCTGTAGCACCCTTTCGGTGCCTAGCTGCCATGCCACCCGCAGGAAGCACCGTCATACCACGGTAAGGTTCAGTATCTTCGTCAGGGACTTTCTGAAAACGCAGTCCAACCGATAGATGAAATGAGGATCAGTATTGATGATCAAGCACCTGGTGAGAGGCAAAGATAGCTATCGGTGTTGTAGTCCGAAAACGGAAGTCACCATTTGCGGCAGCAGCAAATCCAAGTAGAAAGAAAACTATGTTCCAAAGATCCATTTCTGATAAGCGTAGTAGCAACTTAAGCAGCGTCGTAGACCCCCCTGCCTACTTTGAATCAAAAGCAAAGACAAATCAGACGCCAAGGTTCTCATATCACTGCTTAGTCGACGGTAAGTGCTCATGATTGGTTTCAATACACGTTACAAATGAGGCAAGTTCTGAGACACAAATATGGTGTCAAAGAAGAAGGCGCATCCAGAGCAGCGAATTAGAGATTAGCCCTACTCGACTTTGGAAAAACAACCTTACGGTACGGGACACCAGAGGATAAGTAAAAGAAAATGTGTAACCGCTCAAGGCCCACGAAACGGGAAGTATCCAGACAATTTTCACATAATGGCTTAGTGTATCTGTTTTATAGACTACTGTGAATCACGTTAGCGTATGGGTTAGACGCAGTGACTTGAACCAGAGTATAGTCTTTCCGCTTAAGCACGAACTACTCAGCCGATTGAGAAAAAATCAGTGAAACTAAATGGTCGTCAAATTTTCGCTCGTGCAGTATGTGTCTTCGTGTTGTCCATTTTTTCACTCGATGGTGAATCAACAGTACCCATGGACAGAAAGACGGTTTACAAAACTGCTAAAGGAGACGACAGTTTTCAATGACCTCACGACGGAACAATAAAACATGGGCCATGGAGGGCAAACTTACGGCAGTAGTTGCGTAGAACCGGTTCCATATGTTTACTCTGATATCGACCACGAATGAGAAGGGCACCGTTTGCATCCACAGAACCTTGTGTTCCCAACTCGGCCAAAATGTAGGTTGTCAAGTGAGACTGTTCACGATTCAGGAAACGGCAAATGGTAGCAAAGTTTACGAAGAGAGTTTTCTTGGTACCAACACGAGCCATTTGTGGTGGTACCATGACTAGACGTCGTTTCTGATCGGATACCAACTCAGGATTCAGGGTGCCAAGCTGTGTAAACACCCGAGTGAGAAGCTGCACGGGAAAAAAACAAAAGAGGAAGCTGATGAAAAATTCGGCAAACGGAAATATGGTTATACGACTACCATAATTCCCCAAGAAGGTCTCCCAATGAAGTCGGGTGAGAGTTCTTTACTAGCAACTGTCTAATGCAAAAGCCACTAGTTCATTTAATTCGAATGGACTATAGTATATGAAGATTACTCGGATCAGATTAAAATAAAGGGAACACTTGTGCAACGGTAATCAGTTGGTTAGTTTATCAGCTATAAGCCATGTACAAAGAGTAAGTTAGTTCCAGCTGCCACAGTTTTGGTCACCGGAAAATCTGACGTGAGAGATACAGCGAAGCATTGGAAGCCACAGCATGATCAGTTAGTTCGGAAAACTAAACAGCTCAGGAAACACGAAAAAACAAACAAACGTGAACTTTGCTAGATGGAACCTAGTAAAAACGTATCAGAAGAACCAGCCGCCAACGTAACTGGACTACACGACTGCCGATGAAATAACCGTTTTCGCTGAGGCAGACCTAATTGGTTGTTCTTCACTTGCTCTTTACATGGTGCGAGCGTCAACATCGAGTTACTTAGAAAACACTAACGGCAAGCCAGTCAGGGACTCAGTTAGATATTGCTGTTACCTATAGACAGCCTCAATTAAAGACTATCGCTTGTTTTGGAGTAGGCAACTTGACTCAGATCATACCATTGTGAGGACTTGGTTTCCACTTTCCTTTCCGTAAACATTAGGAATGTCGAAGCAGAGTAACTCTGCTCATCAACTTCGATCGGTTTCAGTAGCCAAACAGTATCGAGGTGATCTTGCTGGAAAGCTAGTGGAAACTCAGTCATGATGGTGGCGAAGAGTAATGATATAATCGTTCAGCTGTGACACCCTTTCAATGCCTAGCTGTCACGCCGTCCGAAGGAAGTAGGATGGCTGATGTATTTCTAGGTTGCCCAAGCAAAGAAAGGAGCAGTCGAGATGTAAAGGTTGAATTGAAACCACAGGACTTCTGGTCAGCAAGTTCGCACTTTAACTACTGAGCTACCTCGAAGATTGGTCGGAGGTTGAATGAAAGAGAGTTTCAACACTCATAAATGTTTGTCCAGATCATCCGACTAAACTGAATGAACGATGAATATCGTACAGGTAAGCAGATCTTGTTGCTGTCACACCAATAGATAGCGAATATGGTGGTGCGCACAGATCCCTCAAAATCCGGATAATCAAGAGCTTGGAGAATGATAGAGAACACTAACGGATTGCGAAGACGTAAGAGATGGAAAAGGCTTCCGAAGCAAGTAACAGCCGCGCACTGTTTCCGCTCACTCAATCGACCAGCAAAGCAACATGTGAAAAAGACGGAATACCAATTCACCCACAAAATCGTCTTGACCAATGGGGTCATGATGGTAAGAGTAATGATATAATCGTTCAGCTGTGACACCCTTTCAATGCCTAGCTGTCACGCCGTCCGAAGGAAGTAGGATGGCTGATGTATTTCTAGGTTGCCCAAGCAAAGAAAGGAGCAGTCGAGATGTAAAGGTTGAATTGAAACCACAGGACTTCTGGTCAGCAAGTTCGCACTTTAACTACTGAGCTACCTCGAAGATTGGTCGGAGGTTGAATGAAAGAGAGTTTCAACACTCATAAATGTTTGTCCAGATCATCCGACTAAACTGAATGAACGATGAATATCGTACAGGTAAGCAGATCTTGTTGCTGTCACACCAATAGATAGCGAATATGGTGGTGCGCACAGATCCCTCAAAATCCGGATAATCAAGAGCTTGGAGAATGGTAGAGAACACTAACGGATTGCGAAGACGTAAGAGATGGAAAAGGCTTCCGAAGCAAGTAACAGCCGCGCACTGTTTCCGCTCACTCAATCGACCAGCAAAGCAACATGTGAAAAAGACGGAATACCAATTCACCCACAAAATCGTCTTGACCAATGGGGTGGACACTTTAAAGAACAGCTCAGCTGGCCTTCTTCAACAATCTCTGGAAGGACCCAACAACAAAAATCCAGTGTGAACTGTAAATCCTCCAGCACGACGAGAGACCCGCCGCGATGGTTTGTACCCAACACTACTCAAATGTGAAGTTCTAGTGAGCGGTCTGACACGAAAGCATAATACCAGTGGATTTGAACGCCTCGACAGTCATTACAGTCTTCAAAAAGGACATCACGCAAAAACCACCGTGCAACCAGCTTGGTGGCCGTAGCAACCAAGGTGTTATTTTTCCAGGAGAGATACTCGCGAGAACCAAGCCAGGTTTCGCCGATGCATCGACCATATCTTCGCCTTGAGCAATGTCACTGTTTAAGAGGCTCCACGTTAGTCGTTCTTCCAAAAACTTCTTTTGACTTCGTCGTTCATCAGAAACTTTGGCGGTGTTTTTTAATCGATGGTGCTCCTTTAAAATTACATCGCTTATGGGAATATCATATGCAAATTCGTGTAAGAGCATAAGACTACACATCAAATTCTCGCCTAAGTTCGCCACGTTCGTTGGTGTCAGAAGAGACTGTCCTCTTTCATCATTCCTCTTGAACTTTGCTAGTGACGTGCTGTTTGAAACTCCCTTGCTTTTTTATGAAAATCCGCGGATCGAAATGCCCCCCCCCCTCAGGAGCGATTGCTTACGGACATTCAGTATGCGGACGATATTAAATTCCTTGGTTCAGATCCTTCGAAAATGCGAAGTTTTAAATAACCTGAATAATTCTACCGCACAGTTTGGTACGCGCCTCACACGTGCTGTGTAAAATGATTCTATAAGACTGCGTGAGATCAAACCCAAACCTTGTGCTCGCAGAGCAGCCAATCGACATGATAGATACTTGGGCCGTTATGTAAGTTTCGGTAGACTGGCCGAAGACGAGATAGCTTCTCGAATAGGGATGGCTAGTACAGCTTTTTCCAACATCCGACACTTAAGGCGCCTATGCGACGTCAGTCTGTCGGTCGAGGGCAGAGGATTTACACTGTGACGGCACGATTCATACTGCTTCATGAGTTGGAAAGGTGACCTCTACGCGCAGAGGACGTAATTTGTTACCGTTTGACAATCGGTGTGTCCGGAGCATCGGTCAAGTCTGGTGAGAACACCTGATTGGCAATACCGATGGTTTTGGGAAAAATTAACCCTCCCACGATAAATGAATTACTCACGCCAGTTAGGACACCTGCTCCACACACCATCGGACCGTCTGCCTCACAGAGATGTTTTCATTCAGCTCTGTGCTAAGTGGAAGCAACGGAGTGGTCGACCGCGTGTGACCTGCCAACGAAGTACGAAAACACCAACCAGTAAGATTCAGTCGCGTCGACAACTGCAGCCCCCCCTGAATGGAGACCCCGGGACTCAAATCATCACTGGTTAGTGACAATGGCTTAGTCAAACAGTCAATGGCACTGGCTCATCAAAGCTATCACTTTCAATGCGTAGCTGCCCAGTTTCGCGAACTAACTCACCAGACTACCGCCTCCCATGCTTGGCAATACCTCTCACGCTATCTCATTTTCCCATGACCGAAAGTATAGTAGCTGGAACCAACGTACCCTCGGTACTGTTTATAGTTGGAAAACTGACTGGTTGGTTTGGCAACGTTCGTGGGAGCATCTCATAAGCGCGCCGGTAATCACTGTTCATTGTCTGCTTACATCCCAAAAGACTGTAGCTTTGTTGACGCTTTGAGCGCCTTGTTGCGGCAGACTAAGAGCTCACATATTGTGGTTTCCAGGGTTATGAATGTGCACGTAAGTAGACTTGCGCCTGCTGAAGCTCAGTGAGATTGTCGTCTATGAGTGAAATCGAGGCGCAGGGAGGGCAGTTAACGCCTGATGCAGTAATGTGCTGACCACAGACTATCTCCATCCGGTACTAACTTCCAAAACAACAGAAACCGCTTGGTCATATGACTCCCTCGCATGCGAGTCAACTTACAACAAATCATCTTCATCGACAGCATAAAATCAGTGTTCAACACGGATGCTTCTCTGCCATACAACCGCGATTTATTTGGAAGCTTTATTATGAAGAAAAACCTCCATCGTGCGGCGTGAGGCTATTTCGGACTGTGGTTGTTTCTGGTATACCAATTGGAATTCATCATCGTCTGTCGGTAACTATGATGTGGATCCAGTCCATTGACAACACAGCTGATTATGTGGATTCAGATCCCGTGCTTGCTCGTTGCACTTTTTAGGGGCACTTAAGGTATGCACACAGCTCCCGACCAGTGAGTTTTCGGAGGTCAATGTGAGACTAATATATAAAAACCACAGGCTAATGTCCCTCTCGGACAACACATCTTCTGATGTTGATTGTAACTGTCCGCAACTGTGCAAAATACGGAGCGCCCTGCTTGTGGAACGGCGCAGCTAACTACATCTAAGCGACGGGTCTCGGGTAACACTGTAAAATTGCCCGAAACTCTAACACGTATTCCTCCTGGTACAGAATACCATAAAACACGACGAACTGTCAGATTTCGGGCGAAAAAATCATCTACGTGGATCGAGAGCTGAAGAGATGGATGAACACAGAAATTCAAGAGATGTGCGAAAAATATTTCAGCTGTTATGTGCAGCAGGTCCGAAAGATCTTTCAATGAGCGAAACAACCAATGAATAAAACAACTCGCTTATCGGTGGAAAAGGCCGGCGGAGTCGTTCGGGCTGAATATTTTCAACAATTCAATCGATCATCTGCAATGGCTAAATTGCATTGCCAAGCCACAACCGAAACCTGGATAGTGAACTTGAGACCTTTCGTCAACATCCGAAATATGCCAGTATATTTCCTCCTCAAGAGTCACCAAAGTATTGGCTGCGCTCTTCTCCAGGATGAAAGTGAGATCCTCAGTCGATGTTTATCTGCCTTATTTGCCCATGTCTGGATAAAAGAAGTCACCCCAAGCAACTGGAGTCAATAAACAGTAGAGACCGTTTTCAGAAGAGTTCCCGCATTGAGTACTACAAGCAGAGGAATTAGCTTGACCTTTACATCGCTTACTTTATGCCGTCCATGAAGAAGGGACCCGAGAAGATCAAAGGGCTTTCCGCCTAGGAACCGGCTGCGTGGACCACATCTCCACACTGCTTCAAGCGTTAGATCAACGGCATCTGTGGAGGTGCCCTACAATCCCGATGTTCCTTGAACCAAGAGTGCGTCTAATTCTGTTGACCGGTTAAACACGCTTTTGAAACGGGGTACTTCCCGGGGGTTTGTGAAGATCATGCGTTGTCTGTATTCACATACTTGTAGGCAAATGACGTTGCATAGGAAGCTCTCCTACGAGCGATGGTGTCTGATAAGGATGTCTACTCTCTCCAGTTCTGCTTAATTCCACTATTGATGAGACGAAATCTGGAAGGCCTACAGAACTCTGGTGTTCAGGCCTCTGCACCTGAGAACCTCATTCATTTGCAATATGCAGAAGAAAGCATATCACTGGGTCCCGACTACAATGCGTGCAGTAGTGTTGTACAGCTTCGAAACTTTCCGGCCACCATTTCGGGCGTAGCACCCTAGACATCTTCATGCCTCAGAACTATAGCCGGAATCGGTTGAAACTAGTGAATTCTGTAGGCGGATCTTACGTGAAGCAGAAGCTACTCCACTCAAAGAATGCATCCAACACTGCAAGCTAAGGTGTCTAGGCAATGCGGTACGCAGTTACCACCTGTCCGAAAGTGCTGTTTTCACTGCTTCATTTGGAGGGCAGAAAATAAAAGGTGGACAATAAGGAACAAAGGATGCTCCGAAAAATTTAGGCGATGTTCACGTTCCAGAAGTTTATGTGCCCCTCCGTGTGCCCGTATTCCAGTCCTTATATTCACATGCCTCGGGGCAAGGGTGAGCTCTCAGGCTTCCCTGCAAAAGTGGTGTCCGACAAGGAAGTCCACTCTCTCCGTTCTCGTTTAACCTCATCATCGATGAAGTAGTGAGCCGGAGGCAGGAAGGTCCTCGAAGGTCCTGTTTTCAAACCGATGCTGGTGAGAACCTTACTGATCCGGAGTATGCAGACGACACTGTCCTAATCCTTGAAAAAACGAAGGCTAAACACATTGTTGAATAGACTGTATCATCGCACCATCCCGCAGGATTCGTCAGGAACTTACAAAGTGCACAGTCATTCATCAGAACGTGCAGTGTCTGAACATTCACTTTGCCATTCGAAAAGCACTGGAGTTTGTGAATATTACACACCTCGGTGGTTGTAATAGCTCCGATGGAAATGTGTCTGACGAGGTGCACGAATCTCAAAGGCCCGAATTAAGTTTTCCAAATTACATCACCTGTAGCATCAAAAAGGCATATCACTAGTTCTCAGGGGGGCGAGATGGTTCAGTGGTTACAGTCCGAATTTATCGAATGGAAGGTCCGTGGTTCGAACCCGACCGCTGCTGTCTAGGTTCGGGCAACCTGGCAGCATACCAGCTCTCTTGCTTCCTTCAGGCAGCATGACAGCTAGGCGCCCAAAGGGTGTTAGGAATCAAATTGGTTCTTAAGGATTGCGTGTACCAGGCTACAATAAGAGCTACAACAATGGTTGCAAGATACGGCTTCTGTGAACAGATGTGAGGCGTCCGTAGATTGTGACCCCTCGTTTCTCGCGAGTATTGCTGGTATCAGTTGGCGCCAGCGGATTCATGATGAGGTAATTAGAAAATGGGCGGATGGCTGTGCAGCAGGTACATCCATCATGGAAAACATACAGCATCACGAGTTGTAAGGTGGTTGACGCATCTTGGTGTAAAAGGGGTAACGAAAAGTTTGGTTGTTGTTGGTGCGGCCCACCTTCGTGAATAAGATCCCCGTGACCCATCTGCGTTTAGTAGGGGACGTTGCAACGAACGCCGGCTCACAGATGTCAGTTTCTTTCCAGATTGGGCATCAGAAGTTGCAAGCATCCCAAAATTGTTATGACAAGCTTACGCCATGTCCGTCCCTCAGCCACTCCTTTCTATCTACTTCATTTGGTTGAATGAACCGTTTACGGAAGCGAAGCATCGGTGTTGAAGACTGATATCATGCTGTCGATGTGGATGAAATGAACTGTTGGGTGTACGGTAGTAAACATTGATTCCGCTATCTCTGACAATGATGATGACCATTTGGTGTTGCTTCCAACGATTGTGATTATGGTAATTTTAAAAGCCTTCGGTCAGATTGAGCTCCTCCGATTATGCTCCGGCGGCTTATTCAAACTGGAATCGAACGTAGGATATGATAAATCAAGTTCATGGGGGTCGACCGAATGTTCTGATTATAAGCCCGAGAAAGCGAAAACTTTGGACGAAATAAGGGAACATCCCTGGCACTGGAATAACTTCGCCGAATCCGCCTGTACAACGACCCAGATCTCTTATCGGTTGTGCACTGCAATGGGTGTTGCCCAGAGAGGGGCGAGAGATGATATATCGGGGCGATACTGCACTGTCCAGTGAAAGCTCCTCGGACTAAGTGGCTGTTCACCCACCCGAACAGCAATAGGACGCTTCTACGGGCAAAGTGAAGCCAGTGTAACAAATAGAGATAGATCTCATGGATGAACAGCATTTTATACACTTCGTGCTGCACACGATAGGATGCTTTTGAGGAGTCACGGCTGACGTCAACCTGAACCTCTCTGTCAAGATCCTTTGACAACAGTTTGTACCAGTTGTAGGTTGGCTAAGAAGAAACTCCGATTTCGGTATCCACGCTACAGTAATGAAAGTCTCCTGAGGTAAACGTGAAGTCGCTCAAGAAACATTCCATGATTTTATGGAAAAGGGAGGAAAGCGATAAGCACACGGATTACATGACCAGTTCTTTGGACATCTTTATATATGGGATCGGAAAAGATGTAGTAAGCGGGTCGTTCAACGTTTGAGGAGAGGTCCTGTAACAGTATTCGGCGCGAAGGAGGGCTCACTGGGACTGACGTCATCAAGTTCCGCGATCGGATGTTCTACGTTTTCAACTTGCTCGCCAGGGCGGTCACTTTGCAGATTGCGTTTTCAAATGCAGCGGGATTATAGGTGAGAGGGAGAGGTGATAGAAACGTATCCATACTATCCTAGCAAGGCAATGAGCATTTCTCTCGGTAAGCGCTTTGCGTCACCGTTCGTTTAGAAAACAAGTGGTTTGTACTTCACTCCCGACCTAAAGCTGCCACTTTGACGTGGTGGTCGGGCTTGAGTGCTGCAATGATCTCGCGGGCTATACTGACTGGAACTTCGTTCCACAAGG
>NW_008751853.1:616013-621366 GCF_000715545.1 Opisthorchis viverrini | reverse complement strand
GCTGTGCTGAGACATGCAATCTTGATTTCTTCAACAAGAGGCAATCAGTTTTTTGTATTAAGCATCAAGAAAACCAGCTTAAGCAACGACCTCCACTTGACAGCCCCCTGTACCTATCCCCCCCCCCAAAAAAAAAAACATCGGTGAACGAAACTGCGGCATCTACAACCATTGTACGACGAGTACGCGGTTATTACAGCTGACAATGATGATGATGACTGTGCTTCACTATGATTATTCGGCTGGCATGCTAATTTAGCTGTTTGTCGTCAGTGGTGAATCGGGACCCCTACAGAGACGGGCAGCTTCACGCGTCGTCCCATGTATGAGGTGCAACAGACCTTGACATTGTGTTCATGCTAAAACGGCATGCGTGGAGTTGCCAGTTAGTAGCACTAGGTTCCGCTCCTATCCTGCTTAAATGACGGTACTCACCTCCTACTAGTGGCCGAACGATTTACTCTTCAACTAATAGGCGCGGACTCGAAGCTCTGATTATTCGTGAGGTGCACACTGCTGGCGACGAAAGTAAACATGGAGCAGCAAAACCGTAGTTCTTGACACTCAGCAAAAGGATACCGCATCTGAAGAACGAAATCCAGACTCAAAAAAATCCTATTTTTGTTCCTCCTTTTTAAGCTGTTGTGCGACCCGCCACGGCTTGCCAGGTTTTCTTAGATTCCTTGACTGATAGCGAGTACCACGTGAGCGGTGTTCCCAGATAGCTAACCGTGCTGATCGAAATCCAATTCTCTGTTAGAGGTCGAGCAATGACCGAATGATGGGGCACTTTAACCCACACTAAATAATAGTCATCCACCAGTAGCACCCTTCCGGGGCCTAGCTGCCAAGCCACCAGAAGGAAGCACGAGGGCTGGGATACTGCGAGGGTGCCTAAGCCTAGACAGGGGAAGTCAAAAGGCAGAGGTCGGATTAGAACCACGGACCTTCCGGTTAGCAAATTCGCGCTCCGACCACTGAGCCATCTCGCCCCCACACTGCACCCGAAATATCCCGTTAGTTACAACCTTGACCATATGTATAAGCTTCGTTCCGTAACGCGAGGATTCGTAAACTTGATTCACCTACTGCAGATATGTGGGACTGTTCCGAACATACTTCTGCATACTAACCGGTGAATGGGAGCGCCATCATTTCAACTGTCAGTAGCACGACCATATGGCTTCACGTGTGAAACGCAGACCCTACCAGCATGTGTACACTGGGATAGTGATAAAACTGGGTGATTTGAAAATCAAACAAAACCCTCACCATTTCATAAGTAAATCCTGAGGCGTCAACGTTTTCTTTCACTAGAGTATCGGGCTCCCAAGTATCAAGCCCACCCTCAGGGTCCACCGTTTTCGGCTTTTTCTTCTTCTTCTTTCCCCCAAAAGACAACTCGTCGTCCAGTTTTTCAGCGAGTTCATCGATGTTCTCCTCATTGATGGCGATCTTCTTTTTCTTCTTTAATTTCAGTTCGTCAATTAGAGGCTAAAAATGTCAGCATGGATAAAGATAAACTAACATCGTTCTCCCCTGTTTCAGCAACAACGGCGTCAGGGATATCAAGTGGCTTGGCTTTCTTCTTCTTTTTAGCTCCGAAATCCAGAGGATTTTCCGAATCCCCGGTGTCAACGGCTGTTATGTCAGCCAAAGCTTTATTCTTTTTCTTTTTCTTGACTTCGAAATTAAGAATGTCCTCCTAGAAAAGTATCAGTATTAGAAACCCAAATTAATGGTTAAATGGATGGCTGACGAGCCGACTCACGCCCTGAGCCTGATCCGTCATTGCAGTAGTGTGCGCTACGTAAACTGGTTTGCGCGCTAGTTTTCACGACAGGCTTTCAGGCCAGCCCAGGTCACAGTGCACGAGACCAACTGATAGGACTCACGGGTTCACGGATTCACTGATTGATACACAGGATCGAGGCTTTTGCCCAAGTTTCTCGGGTGGGTTTTGTTCTTGTCGTCCAGCGTCTGTCGTTCACCTGAAAGGCACAGATTAAAAAAGGGTGTAGCACTGCTCTTTCCAGCAATCGGATATCTTCAGCTAGACACTGATTTCCCCAAAACCGCTCATGCGTGACAAATATGCTCGTGTTTTGTACAGCTTACCCCGAGCCAAGGACGAAGGACTCATATCGGATGTCATATTTTTCGACTTCTCAAAAGCATTTAATAGGGTCCCACACGGCCCGCCGCTCCACAAACTCGAGTCTTACGTGATTCAATGGAAAATCATTCGCAGGATCAAGGCGTTCCTATCGGATAGGTCATCCTGAGTGAGAAGAGGCTCGACCTACTCTGCTCCAGCGCCGGTCTCCATTGGATTTCCTCAAGGCTCCGTCCTGAGACCACTCCCGTTTCTGATCTACGTTATGGTGATCCTTCTGACCGTTGTACATTAGGACTTTCTTTGTAACTTATCATTACTCAAATTGTGCCACTTTCTATCTCTCACTAAAATCTCAGCTTATTCCTCTTCTCTTCATGCCGAATACTTTTTGTTTAAATGAAAGCAAATAAATACAACACAATACAAATTCTGTACCTCGTGAAAGGCGTGTTCCCTTCTTGCTGTGTCGAGTTACGCTGTCGGCGAATTAACGAGCGGTGATCTACCTTTCAGACTACGACGGAATGGAAAGTATCTAGGAACATATTAAGGAAGATCCCAGGAAGGAGATCAATTTGGATTTATTGTGGTGGTAATTCCTAACTGTACCAATGAACTATGAGTTGTAAAATCTCGCCTAATTTAACTCACTTGATTTAACTACTTTACTTTGAACTTTGCTAGGGTTATCCACTACATAATTGGTGAGCCCAAATTTTGTTTCTCTTCCTTATATCACCTAGAACTCCCGTTTTCTTTTTTCTCATTACTATCATGTCTGATTCAAAAGATTCACCTATGGACTCGCAAGATATTTTGAGTTTAAGACTACCAGCTTACGGTATTCATCACCTTAGACTGTGGTTTGCTCAGGTAGAGGCAATTTTTGAGTGCGGTCGCGTTAGATCACAACAAACCAAGTATAATTGCGTTGTCGCACATCTCCCAGCTGAAATCGCCGTCGAAATTGCTGACATCGTCTACGAGAAACCCGATGTAAACCCATACGATGCACCAAAAGATGCTTTGATTAAGAGAACAGCAGCCACCGATGAACAGAACCTCCGTGTTTTACTTGCCGGCGTGGAACTAGGTGATCGTACCCCGCTCAACCACTCCGACATATGACACAGCTACAAAGAAAGCAGGCGGCAAATGAGAGCAGCCTCAAGGAGTTGTGGTTGCAAGGCCTCTCTGGAGATATAAGGAAAGTCTTGTCGGTTGCTGTCAAAGACAACGCTGCCAAAATCGGCCGAATTGGCTAACCATATGTTTTCATGCTACGGTACTAAGCCCTCTTCTTCAGTGCAATCAGTAGCCATGATTGCAAACACATAGACCGACGTTGAAGCCCTGAAGCAACAAGTTCCAGAACGTTCTCTACAGATCTCACAAATTTCTGCCAAACTAACTCACCGCTCTCGCTCAACTTCACGCTCTCCTCCCACACGTTCACGTTCATTCTACAAGCGTGACGAGTCTACATGGATCTGCCGATACCATCGAAAGTTTGGCTCAAATTCACGTAATTGTGTCAAACCCTGTAACTTCCATCGTCAACAGGGAAACGACAAGGCCAGACATTAACAGCGACAACTGTTCGTGGCCCCAACGTAAGTCGCCTTTTTCACGTTATAGATAACCTGACTCACAAGCGTTTCTTAGTCGATACTGGTGCTGAAGTCAGCGTCTTACCGTCTTCATCCAAGGAACGTCACTCAACCACGTCTCTTACACTTCGTGCGGCAAACAATTCTTGAATCCTAAATTATGGCCATGGTTCCATGACGCTTAACCTAGGTCTTGGACGCACGTTTCGTTGGGTATTTTTAATAGCCGATGTACAAACTGCTATCCTAGGGGCTGATTTTCTCACACACTTTGGGCTTCTAGTAGACGTGAAAGGTCGCAGACTGGTGGACTGTGGTGAACATTGACTCTATTCTATTCATTCTGTTTAGTGTATTTTTATATGCCTTTGTTTTACGATGCGATATATAGTACGCCCGCGATATACGAAAATATACGATATTCATTNATCTACGAGAAACCCGATGTAAACCCATACGATGTACTAAAAGATGCTTTGATTAAGAGAACAGCAGCCACCGATGAACAGAACCTCCGTGTTTTACTTGCCGGCGTGGAACTAGGTGATCGTACCCCCGCTCAACTACTCCGACATATGACACAGCTACAAGGAACGCAGGCGGTAAATGAGAACATCCTCAAGGATGCAAGGTTGCAAAACCTCCCTGGGGATATAAGGAAGGTCTTGTCGGTTGTTGACAAAGACATAACGCTGCTAAAATTGGCCGAATTGACTGACCAAGTGTTTTCATGCTACGGTACTAAGCCTTCTCCTTCAATGCAATCAGTAGCCATGACTTCAAACACACAGGCCGACGTTGAATACCTGAAGCAACAAATTTCAGAACTTTCTCTACAGATCTCCCAAATTTTCGCCAAACTAACTCACCGCTCTCGCTCAACTTCACACTCCCATCCTACACGTTCACGTTCATTCTACAACCGTGACGAGTCTACATGGATCTGCCGATACCATCGAAAGCTTGGCTCAAAGGCACGTAATTGTGTCAAACCCCGTAACTTCCATCGTCAACAGGGAAACGACAAGGCCAGACAGTAACGGCGACAACTGTTCTTGGCCCCAACGTAAGTCGCCTTTTTCACTTATGGATAACCTGACCCACAAGTGTTTCTTAGTCGATACTGGTGCTGAAGTTAGCGTCTTACCGTCTTCATCTAAGGAACGTCACTCAACCACGGCTGTTACACTTCGTGCGGCAAACGGGTCTCGAATCCTCACTTATGGCCTTCGTTCCATGACGCTTGACCTAGGTCTTAGACGCACGTTTCGTCGGGTATTTTTAGTAACCGATGTACAAACTGCTATCCTAGGGGTTGATTTTCTCACACTGGTCCTCTAGTAGACGTGAAAGGTCGCAGACTGGTGGACCAAGCAACCAATTTGAGCATCGCTGGAATCCAGTGCTGTTTAAAGCGTCCTGCAATCAAGGTCCTCACCCCCGATTTAGCTGGCCCATATGATGCCCTGATCAAGGAATACAAAGACTTATTCCAACCTTCAGCTTTTCCACGAGGTCACACACAAGATTCTCACCACCGAAAACCCTGTGTCATCGCGTCCTCGTCGTTTAGCACCAGACAAGCTGGCCACAGCCAAACGTGAGTTTGAGCACATGCTCGAGT
>NW_008751853.1:607200-615465 GCF_000715545.1 Opisthorchis viverrini | reverse complement strand
TGGTCGAGCGTTTCCATCGGCAGCTGAAGGCAGCATTGATTGCTCACGGTGATCCTCAAAATTGGACAGAGCATCTCCCGCTCGTACTTTTGGGGATCCGATCTGCAGTGAAAGAAGATTTAGGCTGTTCGACCGCCGGAATGGTTTACGGCAGCCCTCTCCGATCCCCTGGTGAGTTTGTTGCTGGGCAAAAGGAAGCAATAAAAATAGACCCAACAATGTTAATCGTTTACGCTCCTTTGTGAGACATCTTAGAGCCCAACCCACGCGTTTACATACTTGAGCAGCACAAATCTCCCCAGTGCTAAGATATTGTGACTTCGTTTTCGTTAGGGTTGATCCGGTGAAGAAACCGGTACAGCCACCGTACTTCGGCCCATACCGCGTTATTTCGCGCCGACCTAAATATTTCGTCATTGACAAAGAAGGTGCTCAAGATGCCGTTAGCGTCGATCGACTAGAAGTAGCGCACGCTGATCCCACCGTATACTCTCCTATCAACCAATCTCAAAGTTTATCTACGCTTCTGCTTAACACGAACGATATAGCAACTCAAAAGCCGGATAACTTACAGCCAGTTGTTCATACTCGTTCTGGTAGAAAGGTGACTTGGCCAACGAAGCTGCACAGTTACACATCTTAGTAGCGTTCCTTGTCAAGCGTTTATTTTGTTTATGCGACGCTCTAGGGCGGAGTTTTATGGTGATCCTTCTGACCGTTGTACATTAGGACTTTCTTTGTAACTTATCATTACTCAAATTGTGCCACTTTCTATCTCTCACTAAAATCTCAGCTTATTCCTCTTCTCTTCATGCCGAATACTTTTTGTTTAAATGAAAGCAAATAAATACAACACAATACAAATTCTGTACCTCGTGAAAGGCGTGTTCCCTTCTTGCTGTGTCGAGTTACGCTGTCAGCGAATTAACGAGCGGTGATCTACCTTTCAGACTACGACGGAATGGAAAGTATCTAGGAACATATTAAGGAAGATCCCAGGAAGGAGATCAATTTGGATTTATTGTGGTGGTAATTCCTAACTGTACCAATGAACTATGAGTTTTAAAATCTCGCCTAATTTAACTCACTTGTTTTAACTACTTTGAACTGGTATTTGCTAGGGTTATCCACTACATAATTGGTGAGCCCAAATTTTGTTTCTCTTCCTTATATCACCTAGAACTCCCGTTTTCTTTTTTCTCATTACTATCATGTCTGACTCAAACGATTCACCTATGGACCCGCAAGATATTTTGAGTTTAAGACTACCAGCTTACGGTATTCATCATCTTAGACTGTGGTTTGCTCAGGTAGAGGCAATTTTTGAGTGCGGTCGCGTTAGATCACAACAAACCAAGTATAGTTGCGTTGTCGCACATCTCCCACCTGAAATCGCCGTCGAAATTGCTGACATCGTCTACGAGAAACCCGATGTAAACCCGTACGATGCACCAAAAGATGCTTTGATTAAGAGAACAGCAGCCATAAATACTCTATTGAGCATTCGCTGAATCCCCTCCAAACGACATATGGACGCACTTTTCGTCATTCAAAGGAAGGTGCCAATCCAGCGATCACTACTTTGCAGCGTCTACATCCATTTGGAGGGCATTAGCATTGGAGCCCCATGATTTCAAGTCGTCCGAAAAAAGTAGACATGGAATTGCAAGAACATTTGGGAGGTCATTGACGTAGATCCGAAACAGGAGTGGTCTCCTGATGGAGCCTTGAGGAAATCCAATGGAGACCGGCGCTGGAGCAGAGTAGGTCGAGCCTATTCTCACTCAGGATGACCTATCCGATAGGAACGCCTTGATCCTGCGAATGATTTTCCATTGAATCACGTAAGACTCGAGTTTGTGGAGCGGCGGGCCGTGTGGGACCCTATTAAATGCTTTTGAGAAGTCGAAAAATATGACATCCGATATGAGTCCTTCGTCCTTGGCTCGGGGTAAGCTGTACAAAACACGAGCATATTTGTCACGCATGAGCGGTTTTGGGGAAATCAGTGTCTAGCTGAAGATATCCGATTGCTGGAAAGAGCAGTTTGGTGGTCTAGGGTAGCTCGCTTCAGAATGCGTTCCATCATTTTGCACCGCAGGCTAGTGAGGCTTATGGGCCTATAGCTACCAGGCCACAGTCGGTAACCAGTTTTGTAGATTGGCGTGACAGTCGCTTCCTCCAAGCAGGGGAAATACGGCCTTCGTCAAGCGACTGATGAACACCAGGTATAAATGATTTGCCAGTCTAGACGACGTTTCCTTCAGGATCCTTGGTGAACCACGTCGGGCCCCAACGCGCAGAATGGGTTGGTCTTTTGCAAGAGTTGACGAATGTCATCCACCGTGAAGACCAAGTCGGTTAGAGGCTGATCGTAGTGGCATCTTGACAATTGTGAGTGCGATAAAGAAGCTGAGGCTGAATTTCAGACCTGCATAGTGTTCCATATAAACCTCAGATAACATTATTGGGTAACTCCTGTGTCCTCGACTCCTGTCCCCAAAGGAAAACGCGGATGGCTATTTTCTGTGACGATGACTCATGTATTTGAACAATACGTTTTTGTTTTTCCGAGCGACGTCTATGATGGTGGCTTGTTTTCGTATGTTACATTGGCGGATTTATGATTTACAGCGGTTCCGCATTTTACGGAACGCCAGCTCCTCTTCTGTATTCCTGCAGTCAACTTTTTGAAAAAGAGTTGGGATCTTTTTTCCAGAAATCGCCGAATCCTTTTTGGCAGCCTGCGGCTTATCCGAGTGCGCGCTGATTTTTTTGGGACGAACATCGCGTCGGCCTCGTGAACTTTCTGGACAATTGTCCTATGTAGTTGTTCCACTGGAGCTGGTCCCAGTGTGACTTGTTCGAGAAAGATGCGCATTTATGAGAAGTCTGCACGGCAGAAGTCACGAAACCACGCTTGAGGTTCGGGATTTCTGGCCAGATAGCAGATGAGGTCAAAGGTCTGCACACAATGGTCGCTATGACCTAGTGGATAGTTAGTTCTTACCTGATCAGCGAAGTGTCCTTCGTTGGTGATGACCAAATCCGGGAGTGATGGTTGTTGCCCTGCGCGGTATCTGGTGGGTGCAACGACACGGTGAGTCCAAGCACTCTGTTGAACGACTTCAATCAGCGCCGCCGCAAAAGTCTGCTCGATTCGGCGCGCTGGAGTGCAATCCAGGAGGCCTTTGGGGCGTTGAAGTCACCTACTTGCAGGAGACGAGTGAAGTGGTAGTTGGAGGAGAGTTGCTCAAGAATTCGTATGAGAAATCGTTCATCTCCAAAGGGACCCGGGGGGGAATGGTAGGCCACACCAAGGAGGAAAGAATCGGACCCGCACGGCGGGATTTGGACCCGCAGTGCATCGCAGAAAGGTTCAGGAGTGGTATCAGGGAGGAAAATCGGGATTGGTAGGGCCGCATGTAAGTACAGAGCAACCCAACCAGCCCACCCTCGTTTTGAGTCAGCTCGAAAATTAGAGTAATCATCCATCGTCCAATAGCCGGGATGCGTGAGTCGTGTAGTTTCCTTAATACGAGGGATGCTCTCAGTATCCACACAATGGAATTTAATTTTCGAAAGCTACGATGTGTCCCAGATGGATGGAAAGAGACAGGAAACTGAGTTTAGAGTACGAGTCTGAAGTTTTGAGCCCCCTTTAAGCAACTCAGGGTCACAGCGATGTTAGGAAAGTATTCCACCACGCTTTTCCTCTAGTGTGTTATCGCTTCGGCGGGCAATGAAATTTGGTGAGCTGCGAAAATTTGAACGTAGATTAGGACGAATTTTGTTTTCAGCACACACGCAACAAACTGCAATATTCTGGGGCCGAAATTTCGTTTCACTCGCAAAGTTTTCGCAGCTAAGATCATTGTGCGGCTAGCGGACCCCTACGAGGGACGAAATATTGTGGAAATTTTACGGGCGGACATTTACACTTGGTTGTCAACTTTTTCTTCAGAGAGGAAGAACTTGCAGGTAACGGTGCACATACATGTTGGAACTTACGCAAGGCCGAATGGACACGCCAACAGCCATGAAGCATTCGGGATCTGGGCTGAAAGCGGGTGGAAAACATTCACTCAGAAGCCGGGGTAGAAATAAGAAAAGGGCTGCAATGAGCGGATACGCTTATCTGGTTTTTCCTAAGTAAGAATTTTTTATGATGGCAGGAGGACAGGACTAGAAACTGCATCTTGTTTTCAAGATCTTCTAGTTCGTTCTCACCGCTTGTGATGGACGTTTGCCGAATTTCCTTGGAACGATACAACCACAATTTTTGACACTTAGTGAAAGCTGTCATACCAGTGTACCTGCTGTGACTACTTATGAGACATGCGGGTAGGATTGGTTTTCTCGTAAATCCGCTTCATGTCTATTGAAAGGGAGATTTATTACGAAATTTGGGCAATTTCCTGCAGCATTTGTTTACATTGTAGTGATAGCCAGTGAGTACCCAGGACAGTCCAGAGAGACGCGTTCGGGAATAAAACGGATAGTCAGTTTTTATAAACAGGATACATATGAGAGTTTTGTTTCCATCTCCAATAATCTGTAACTGTTTTCAAAAAGCAACTACGCGGTGAACGCCTTCTTCCTTTCAACAGTACCAAGCGTTTTGCAGCGTGGATATCAACATGAAGAGCTCTAACAGTGGATTTCAAGATCACAGGTCGCCCACATAGATGCGTAACCGGTTTAACATCGTCAACACGGATCAGAAGACAGAGTCCCAATTACGGATTCTCCATGCACTTCACTGAACAGAGGTACTGAACAAGTGTAGACTGATCAAAATGTCACCCAGAACTTTCTTCCTTGTGGTGTTTTGTACCTTTCACTTGCTTTGAATATAACATCAGCAATTTCGTCAATTGCACAAACATTTTCTGTTTAAATACGAAAAAATACGTAAACGCGCATTGGTACGATATCACTTGATACAAACTTGGCCAGTGCTTCGACTGTCACTTCTGGTTTCGCTCGCGCTTACAGAGGTCGTTCACGAGTTTTATGTACTAACTCTTGTATCAAAACATTTCAGAATATCTTCGGATTTCATTATACGTGAGAACTTCTCAATAGAAGATTCATGAGCAACCATGAAAGGATTATTATTTATTTCCCGACCTGGGCCAACGATGAACTATTTTGAAGAGCAGAAAGAGAGTTGGCCTGTTCCATCTGACCTCTTCATTATTGTAAACTCAGTCTAGCGTCATTATTGCTATTCCTTTTCGACACGTTCCTGGTAAAACAGCTTTTGGGAAGCAAAGCCACTGCAATCTAAATAAAAAGGCGTGACCAATTCTACAATCTCCTCTTGAATCACGTAGGCTTCAAGTCTCTGGGTCTGCTGGAAGAGGGGGACAATGTCAAATACTTTTGCAAAGTTCCACGACCACAAGCATGGTTGCTACATACGAATGGATGCGGAGACATCATTTTGTTAACAACGAATCAGTTGAATTTACTGGCATCAAAAATCGTCATCAACAACGAGGGGCACGCTAGTGAGGCTGATAAGCATGCATCGGTAAGTTGTTGTTATTATCGGTTATCTTTGATAGAAGGAACTCTTGTTGCCTTTTCCCGTATTCGTAAGATTTAGTGGTCGAATTATGACATACAAAGACTTCATATCTAACGAAATCCTAGATCGTCCATGGAGGTCTTTGCGGTTACATTTTGAGGAAGAATTTGGACCCTTTTCTTCATTACCTGTGGTAGATGTGGTGGATTTGCTTACAATTGGTACAGTCAATTTTCCCCGCTGAAGAAGGTTGAGGTCCCAGCCTGCCAAAAACCTGTATTTTCGTAAGGTTTGTGCGGCAGCGATTTCAAGTTAACGGATGGATTTCAGCGGTTGTGTCCAAACAGAAGAGGGGGCAGAGGTCAGCAGACAATAACAAGTAAGTCCTGGAAAGTGACTATGGATCAACGGAAATTAGGAACCTGTCTAATGGATCAACAAAAGATGCAATCGGTGATGACTAAGGAAGAGCCGAACACGGAAATAAAAGCGGAACAGCCCTTTCTCTTCCTGAATTAGGGATCTTTGATAATAATAATTGCTATAATAATAATGCTTATTTCCCATCTTTTGAGTGGCATATCGTCAGGTATGATAACAACGTTGCAGTCAGAATAAAAGCATGACCGGCGGGGGGTGTGGGCACAAGAGGTTGTGAAAAGGGGCATCACCATAGAGAATGGGCATTATCCAGTGTAGGAATGATCACTATGGGATGGGCAGGGAGGCACAGTTACTATGCTTTATATGGAGATAATATTGAGCAAGAAAGCATCGTTGGGATTTGAAAGTGGCGGACGAAAAAGCGACGGAGGGCGAAATAAGAATCTTCACGTCTGAAACATGACAAGAAAAGTGTGACGGTGGAAAATGAGGAACCAGGACATAAGATCAGGTGACACAGCAGAGATGCTGTCATCCAGCCGATCGTGTTGAACTAGAACCTAAAACCACCACTGAGGCCTCGTGACCATGGATAGATGGGTTCGTGGCCAGGGTCACAAAAAGTGTAAATGGGGGTGACGAAATGGAGAGGTTAGCAAAGCGGAATAGCGTTACCAGGAATAACAGGAAAATGATGTACAGCGAAACTGTAGAGACTCATTGGTGTCGCTGTGTTGGAGTCGGGCATAATAGATCTTTGGAAGAGTGATATGATGGCAACACGCGAGCCGGAACACGAACTGTATAAGTAGTTATTGAATTTTGTGGGAAGCACAGACACAGTAACGGTTAAATTCGAACGGAATGTTCAACAGTTTAGGATGAATAGGTCATGGAGGCGGCTGGGGTCAGGTGTGGAGTTTGTCGTATTTGCAGTTAATGCAACAAGTGGGCGAGATTGTGGTCGAGAGAAGCAATTGAATGGTTGCTGGTGTGCTATCAAACTAAGTATGGTAGCGCCGTGGTAACATTAGCCTGACATGCGTCAGTTTTTATGGATAGATGCGTGGCCAGGGTCACAAAAAGTGTAAATGGGGGTGACGAAATGGAGAGGTTAGCAAAGCGGAATAGCGTTACCAGGAATAACAGGAAAATGATGTACAGCGAAACTGTAGAGACTCATTGGTGTCGCTGTGTTGGAGTCGGGCATAATAGATCTTTGGAAGAGTGATATGATGGCAACACGCGAGCCGGAACACGAACTGTATAAGTAGTTATTGAATTTTGTGGGAAGCACAGACACAGTAACGGTTAAATTCGAACGGAATGTTCAACAGTTTAGGATGAATAGGTCATGGAGGCGGCTGGGGTCAGGTGTGGAGTTTGTCGTATTTGCAGTTAATGTAACAATTGGGCGAGATTGTGGTCGAGAGAAGCAATTGAATGGTTGCTGGTGTGCTATCAAACTAAGTATGGTAGCGCCGTGGTAACATTAGCCTGACATGCGTCAGTTTTTGGACAGCCTCGTAACGGACGTCGTCTTTAAGACGACTGTGATGCGCGGTTTTTTGAGCAGCGGGATTCATTTCAGGCTGACCGAGGAAACAAGGCGGATCAAAGCCGATACGGGATCGCAGAATTGCTTTGGTCCGTTTTGGGACCAAAATGGACCGTGCCTGTATATCATGGGCCGAGTGGAGTGGAAAACATCCAACCATGTCCTCCAAACCAGGGGATACTGTCGAAGTTCAAAGCTTGATAAGATGGAGGCATGGGAGGTGATTAGAAAGGCATGGTGAGTTTGAGGAGACATCAAATGGGATAATGTGGATCAATATATATGGAATGAAAGACTCGACGTCTACCGCGACCACGGTGGTGATAACAACAACTCAGCGACCCCAGGGTTTGTGTGCTAGCATACGATATAAAAGTATCGTTTCTTGTTCAGCAACCTAATGTCACCGCCATAACTGTGGTAGACATTACTTTTTGCCCTATGAAAGGACTCTATCCTCTCTGATGACCCCTATAACTCTCCAGGTCCTATTGATTCTATCTCATTTCAACTAATTTCATCGTCCCAAGCATCAGCCCGTGGTAATACGTGCTATGGACGACCTGTTTGGAGGTTGTCCAATCCACCTGATCTTTGCACTACGAATGAAGGGATCTCCGGCCTGGAAAAACAGAAAAACGACAAAAACAAATACTACGCCCAATATTACATTGGTTTTGCCCACCCTGAGAAACCCCCGGCAAATGCATAAAATCCCACTGAGCACAGGACTGCGCATCTCAGTCTAACTACCTCAATCACGACGCCCGTCACGGAGCTGTCTTGA
>NW_008751853.1:560791-605499 GCF_000715545.1 Opisthorchis viverrini | reverse complement strand
TATGATGGCAACACGCGAGCCGGAACACGAACTGTATAAGTAGTTATTGAATTTTGTGGGAAGCACAGACACAGTAACGGTTAAATTCGAACGGAATGTTCAACAGTTTAGGATGAATAGGTCATGGAGGCGGCTGGGGTCAGGTGTGGAGTTTGTCGTATTTGCAGTTAATGTAACAATTGGGCGAGATTGTGGTCGAGAGAAGCAATTGAATGGTTGCTGGTGTGCTATCAAACTAAGTATGGTAGCGCCGTGGTAACATTAGCCTGACATGCGTCAGTTTTTGGACAGCCTCGTAACGGACGTCGTCTTTAAGACGATTGTGATGCGCGGTTTTTTGAGCAGCAGGATTCATTTCAGGCTGACCGAGGAAACAAGGCGGATCAAAGCCGATACGGGATCGCAGAATTGCTTTGGTCCGTTTTGGGACCAAAATGGACCGTGGCTGTATATCATGGGCCGAGTGGAGTGGAAAACATCCAACCATGTCCTCCAAACCAGGGGATACTGCCGAAGTTCAAAGCTTGATAAGATGGAGGCATGGGAGGTGATTAGAAAGGCATGGTGAGTTTGAGGAGACATCAAATGGGATAATGTGGATCAATATATATGGAAAGAAAGACTCGACGTCTACCGCGACCACGGTGGTGATAACAACAACCCAGCGACCCAGGGTTTGGTGTGCTAGCATACGATATAAAAGTATCGTTTCTTGTTCAGCAACCTAATGTCACCGCCATAACTGTGGTAGACATTACTTTTTGCCCTATGAAAGGACTCTATCCTCTCTGATGACCCCTATAACTCTCCAGGTCCTATTGATTCTATCTCATTCCAACTAATTTCATCGTCCCAAGCATCAGCCCGTGGTAATACGTGCTATGGACGACCTGTTTGGAGGTTGTCCAATCCACCTGATTTTTGCACTACGAATGAAGGGATCTCCGGCCTGGAAAAACAGAAAAACGACAAAAACAAATACTACGCCCAATATTACATTGGTTTTGCCCACCCTGAGAAACCCCCGGCAAATGCATAAAATCCCACTGAGCACAGGACTGCGCATCTCAGTCTAACTACCTCAATCACGACGCCCGTCACGGAGCTGTCTTGAAACCGAAGCGTTTCAGTGCAGTGACGGTACGTCACCGTGTTACCCAGTTTGATACCACACGCGCAAATTTCACTTCCTACTCTGACCGCGTCCTGTAGCGGACTAGGACCTTATCAGCGAGTTCGGATAAATTAACAGGCAAAGTAACCAATACAAATCCAGAAAAGCACAAGAAGAAAGGAATGAGTAGTCAAATGGGGACTCACGAATGTGTAGATCCAATAGTCCACTACACCGATCCAAATGCAGTAACTGGTTGCGAAAGGAATTATCCACTTGTCGGAATTTCCCACAGATGGTTCTGCGTGCGTGATATATTCCACGGTAGGAAAATTATTCACGGCTAAAAAATGTCACAGGTATTTATTGTGACGTTCAACAGTTGGCACAAACACAGATTTGGTCCCACTGGTTCAGCAGTCAACAAACAGTCCAACGGAGCGTAAATACACTCGTTCAGCAAGAAGTCAGCAGGTCGCACCGGAAAATTGTGTATTCGTAACATTAAAACAAACGTCATGATACAATGTGAACGACAGTTACAAAGTGTGGTTCAAGTTTAGGAAGAATGGTAAATGTGACAACGGATTACAGACACTACATTCCTCTCGCTCACACGTCCCCCTACAGGCAATCGCAATCAGTCTCCATTCGTCACCGGCCACCTCCGGGAGGCGTTTATTGCAATCTGCCGAACCTTCTGTCGGATGTAAGGATCTGGCGACTTTTATTCGTACTCGTCACCAAGTCAGTCAATTTTTGTACAGTTTGCCTAATCTCGTTCTCCTAGGTAGCTTATACTCGACCCTGCTCCAGCAGCGACACTAATGAGTCGCTCAAGTTTCACTGCACACTGTGATCCTGAGTTTCCTGCTACCATTTGTCCATATTGCATATTATCCCACCTCACCATCCCCACTTGCGCTTTTCTTGGCCGTATGCCTAACAACCCAAGGCCATGAAACCCTAATGACGGTTTTGTGCTTTAGTTCAAATTGGCCGGCCATGTCGTGGCAGTTCTGCTGCCTCTCCTGATCCAATACTCTGGCTCCACACTACCTGCGGGCTGAAGCATTTTTTTATGTTGTCACCTTCCGGGCAGAAAGCTTTTTGTTATACCCTTACTCGTATTTTTATGCCCGCCACTTTTAAATGCTAACAATCTGATCTTGTGTCATCGCAAGCGGCTCGTCGCACAATGCCTTATTCTGCGAAACCCCTGCAGGCGAAATAAAAACTTTAACATCAAAATGTTACACTTCTTTGAATATATGCTCAGACTGAAGACCCTCTCATCTGCCGTCATTTTTCGATTTGTTTTAATCGATCTCTTTTGAAAAGTGCAGCAGGCGCCCATCAAGACCAACGGAAAGCCGTGGAATCCTAAGAACCTAGTAAGCCGAGCGTATTTTCTAATAAAAAAAGTACCAGCTGTCCAGTGCTGTTTTGTCTACGGAGGCAAAGGAACCAGTCGGCGGTGTTTATTTACCTTGAGATTTCGCCGACGTAAACAAATCGCCATAGTAAAGGATTTTCAATAATACAGGAGCATATACATTATACATAGACATGCTACACTATGAAGTGGCAAGTCTGAAAATGCCGCAGATTTCGAGAAATCAATCTCATTGTGCGAATAGCCGGCGGCTGTGTCATCTAATATGTGCTCCATGGATCCCTACCCATCCCACCTCAGGTGTGATGAAGTCTACTTTGTAAATGACCACTGTTAACGTCACCGTCCCTATTCCAGGAAGTTCCCATTAATCATAATCCCCATCAGGCATGCTCCCATTCTTTCAGCAACACTATGATCATGCCTGACGGTATGCTACCCACTAGTTGGAAATAAATATTATTATTATTACTGCAAGGGATTTCGTAAAAGCCTACGTAAGTATACAGAGTGGTGGTGCGGTTAGGGAAATCAGATGTACAACGGTAGATAAGGGTGAACTTCCGAGATGACTGGTTGATATGGTATTTTTCACATGAGTTGAACAGTACCAGGAGAGAAAGCAACTGCAGGAGAAATAGTCACCAGCCCCCGAGGCACTGCTATCAGCTTCAGATAAACAAGTGGTGCGCGGCGAATAAAAAGCCTTTGGGCACTTGTCTGGAATGCTGGTGGCGGAGGGTCAGAAACCTCTACACATACACCCGTCATTGTACATGTTCACTCCCGGGAGCAAGGGGTAGGTGCATATGTCGTGTTTGGTTGACTAAGTTGGCTTTGGCGCGGTACACCCACAATTATAACAAGGGCAGCTTTAGTTCCACACGTCCATGTAAGCCATGGGCATCATAGAGTCTTCGGGCTATTCCGTCCGTTTTTTAATTCCTTTTTTTACAGACAGGAGGCTAGATTTTTTCATTTTTTCATGGTATTTAGCAATAGCTTTGTCAGTCAAATGACGAAACTGGGACGAGTCCAAACCAACAGCAACATACAGAAAACAACAGTGCTCTTCCATTGATTTCTTGAAGTAAAGGTTATGCTCAGAACCACCTGCGACGGGTGCTACTAGATTATTGGCGGGTATACGAACGCGCCATGGTGCAAAGCAAAAGGGCAACCCTCTCTGCAGGACGTACCGACCATCCCACGTGAATGCTAACGGAAGTGCAAGGTGGCATGCCACCAGGTAGTCATAGTTGCGGCTTGCGCAATAAAGAACTCCAGCTACCATATATTTTATCCGGTCGGGGTAAAGCCAAGCCAGTAAAACAGCTCACACAGTTCGAACAAGCAAACGGCAAACAGATGCTGGAAAAGGCAGATCGTGGAGGCAAATGAGGCGGCAGCTATTGTTGAGACGATTGGAACAGAACGGAGATGTCCAGAGCGTATGAATCATGGTTAAAAGATGATGGAGAGCGAGCTATCGAGCCAGGCAGTGGCGTACCGCAATGTTGTGTGAGTGCGCTGAATGTGTTGCGAGGCATACAATCCGTTCTCAGGTATGTTGGTTAGGGTTTTGCTGAATGGGGCATCACTTATTAAACGAAGCGGACAGAGTACTCAGGGGCAGGGGTCTTACCGGAAAGAACATGGTATAAACTGCTATAAGCAAGTCATAGGCGGTAAAGTGTAGTAAGGGGGTAGATTTCCTTAACTTATTGTTTTCCTTATTTTTTGGTCCACTAACTGCACCTTCGCCAAACTCAGAGGTGCTCTAGAACCCATTCATAAAGGAAATCGGGAGATATTTGGGCAATAATGAGAGCGGCTGCGGCCTCACACATAAGGAAGTTGTCTGTGAAAACGTGTGCTGATGCGTGCTATTTCGAAACCGATCGGGAAGGCTTTTCCAGCTACGAGTGTGGTAAACCAGGAAAAAGTAGTGTCGTAGGTTTGTATGCGCTTGAGGGCACACTAAAAGGTTACTGGATTTACAGAAGTTACAGGGCGTATAGGACTTTACGTTTGGACTAGCCTCGCCCACAAAAGCATTTCGATACACTAGATGATGTAAGAGAGTTAGATTTAGCTTTAACCATCCGAGCCGTAGTGGTTAAAGGCCCACGATTAAACAGCTAGAGAGGTGGGAGAGGGCTGGTCTGTGGGAATAGCTTTTTGATGAGTGAAATTTGGACTTTCTCGAGGGCCAGCCAACAACTTGGGGTATAAAGGGAAGAGAAAGCAGGGGAGAATTCTACGATCTGTCGCACGTATAGCTTGAAAATGGCGACCTTCGTGTCTCGAAAATGTAATTAGCGTAGTATTAGAAAGCACACAAGGACAGAAGACAGTCTTTTCCGAGCACCAGAACTTGAACTCACAGCACAACCAAAGATGATACATAAGTGGTATCAGAGAGGACCGTCGAAGTGTGTGGGCTTATATTTAGATATAGAGCTACGCCATCTGCGCCTCCACGATACGGGCTAGCCCAGGACACGGAAAAGCTCTCAACAGAAACTTCATCGTCAGTGAATTCTGGCATGAGTCCAGGCTTGATCGACGATTGTGGAAGTATACTGGCAGGTTAACATCATAAACACTGTCGAAAGAACTGCAACAGTTCGTGTATAGCCATTTCGTTGCAGATTCTCCTGTGCCCAAAGTCAGGAGGCGTGGATAAACAGAGTTTACAGAGCTAATAGTTTCACACTGGCAACGGCACCAGAGCTCAAAAGGAGCCTATGCATCAATCAATTGGAAAATGTTTGGGACCGATTGGGAAGTCATCGTTTCAGAGGGGTCTGGTAAACAATAAATCCACCGATTGTTTACCAAACCCCTCTGAAAAGAGCCTATGCATCCTTATTTTTTGTTCCAGGCATTGTGGATACAAAGGCTCTGCTCCTTGTTTGATGGTTTAGTTCCATTCGGGGACCCGTTAGCTTCATCATTTTGGTTCTAAGGGAGGCAGCCCGTTTTCCGATAAACAAAAATTTCAGTGGCTGTTGCCTGGCATGCGGAAATACCGCTAACAAATTTGCCCATCTTCAGGGGTTCTGCCATGGGTTTCAATCAAGTTAGCCTTGTGAGACTCCACCGAACTGATTTGTCACTGAAGCAAAAAAATGACTTGCATAACTTTTTGGAGCAGTCCAAAGGGGTTTGAGTTTCTGGACAGTTTTTTTTATAGGATCCAGAGAAAACCCACCGATTTGGTGAATTTCAATGGTGAGTGCTTCCGTTATGTGTTAGCATTAGCCTACCTTCTTGCCACGCACGAATCTTCGGTTGGGGTGTCGCCGGTTTCCTGAACCCGTTTCTCGGGATTACATGTGAAGGTTCCACCCCTAATATAACTAAGGGTGTTTGACGGAATGGAGCGTTTCAAAATACTACCTTCTGCTGGACAAGCGATGGGACCAGTTTCGCCCCGGGTGAACGATCACATGCAGTGGGGTTTTCCGAGTGGAACAGGGCAAAATGGTTGGTCATAATGTTCAGGACCGGTTGTTTTTTTAACCAGTTCTCTTACCGCACGGGCGCCGCCCCAGGGTACATGCTCGCTAGCCGGTAAGCATTGAAAACCAAATGTGTTTGCTCCCGCACTCTTCGTGCAGCAGTTGGAACGGAAGAATGAGAAGAAGCTGCTCTCGTTTCCTTGTGATCATTATGCGTGATGGAATTCTCGCCCATCCATCGTGAGCAAACAACGGGGATGGCTTCGCCGGTTTTATTGGCCTTGACGTTTTGGGAAACTGGCCCTAAACGGCAGCACTGAACTGAGTCGTGCGTTTCTTCACTGGCGACTACTTTGGCAGCAGTGCCAGAGAACTGGATTTCTATTATAACAGCCAACATACCCGGTTTATAACGTTCTAGATCCATATTAATTGTAGGTTTTCTTCCAGTCCTTTTTAAGTCCGAATCACCAAAATACCTCGAAGCAAGTTTTTTCCATGAACATTATGGCTGATTGGAAATATTTACTAGGGTTTTCAAACTAAAATGTGCAGTTTTTGGAAGTTTTTGTGGGCTTATTGTATGCAAAATGAATACATTTTTAAGATAGACGTAGCTGAGGCTGACAAATTGTGGCCAGACTTGGGCAGCTAGACTATCGGGTCAACCTTCAAACGCGTGCACTGAAGTGTCTACACGCTGCGAAGGTGTGACATTGGGCTCATTGTTTCATATTTGAAACGCGGCATCTTGCTTGCGCCCTACGACAGCAAGAATTATCTCTCATTCTCCACGAGATACCAGAAGTTGTCTACAAAGACAGAATTATCTCTCGTTCTTCACGAGATACCAGAAGTTGTCTACAAAGACGTTGAGGTGTTGAGGACACTAAACGCATGTAGGGTATCATGGGCGCCGAAGGTATCAAATAGCAACCTTCTTCTGGGGGAAACCATTATGGATTAATTTTGTAAAGTCGGGCAACCGCATTGAGTTCAGCGCATACATAAGCCAGAGGCAACCCATCTGAACCAGTGCAGACTGACCCATCAAATGTCTTTATGGCCGTCCAGCATAAAAAGGACGGGTGAAATTTCTTTGTCATTCATTTTGGCCCGAATCACAGGATTATCTAACTCCTAACTAGAATTATTCACCCCCAAAGTTCAAGCCAACCATCTCTTTTGTCTCTCCATTGACGCGGAAGCGGTTCACTACCGCACAACCTGCGCCCGGTCACTGATGATTTTCTCGCGCTGTCTGTACCAGTTGTTGCCTCAATCGCGTCAAGGTTTACACCACTATTACCGACAGTCATGGCGGTGACCACTCTCTGAACTTACGTTTTGACTCGGCTACCCCGAAGGCTTTCGGGCGTTGAAACCGATGCCAATGATTATTGTCTCACCAGTAACCTGTCTGGTTGGCATTTTGTTTTTGGCGAACGCAAGACAACCAATTCTTGGTACGATAAGATCAATCTCAGGCATTCATGAACTTGCCATACTAGTATTAATTGCTTTCAGGCCAATCGTTCAAAATCGACCGCCCGTCCCTTTATGGTGAATTGATGAAAATTTGATAATCTACACTTGCCTAAATAGGCTCAGAACACTTTTAGAACTGTGTGTTGGGTTCCATTAGTGTTTTCTTTGAAAGGCCAAAGCATAAAATTGGTTTAACTTAATTTAGTCTCCTGTAGTGCCCCAGAATTACTTGTTTTCCGTGGCCCGCCCCCAATTCGCCTTAACGTATGAGCTCACCATAGAGTCGCCGGCGGAATCGCACCACGAATGTTTCAGAGGATGATCTTCTGGCCCAGGCATCCAGCAGTTTTGATCGATTTGTTCCTCAAAAACGGACAATCTGCCTACTGCTTCCGGCACAACTAAAACTAAGCCTTGCCTTTGTAACGAGTGTGGAGTGCTAAATAAACCCAACAAGTGGATCAATGCTTGAATTAAGGGATGCTTTTGACAAGTCGAGTGTCAGTTATTCCCTATTTGCCGGCCTTTTTTGTTCTGTTTCTAACCTCATTTACAAGGCCGCAGGACGTTGCGTCAGTTATGTAAAGCACATAGTTCGTGTGCATTAACAAAGTCCCATCGGGGGATTTACAAGCCAGTCTCCTCGACGGACAGCTTTGTAGTGAACCTCCGACCGCGAATTTTCCACCGTAAAAGCTTCCTGATCGGCGATTGTCAATCACTTAGGCCTGTAGTGGACAAGGACCTAAGTACGCGTGTTCAATAAAGTGTACAATCAAAATATCAGATTAGAAATAACAAATGGCAATAAGAAATGGACAAGTGAATGGAACAGACTCACTAAATTGGGGGTCCAATAATCCCACTACACGAAATGTTGTGCAGTAATCGTATTCGACGGCGAAGAATATATCCAGAGTAAAAAGGATATTCTCCACTGATAGTTCGAGTTTTAGAAGTAAATTCCACGGTAGGCAGTTATCACAGCTGAAAATTGTCACAAGGAGTTATTGTGACGTTCAACAGTTCACACAAACACAATAATCCAATCTCACGACTTCAGCAAACAGCAATCAGCTCAATCGGATGCAATTTCACTGACTCAGCAAAAAGCAGGGAAGTCGCGCCAAAAAATTGTATATTTTTTCATTTTCGATTTAATGTAATTATTGGTACAATAAAACAAAATGTCATGATACGTGTACAGTGTTTACAAATTGCAATTCAAGTTTATATGAAGAGAGTAGAAAATGGGGAAAATGTAACATTGATTTGCAAAACACCACAGGCCTCTACTCACCCTAAAACTGGTTTTCCAAATCCTTTCCAGCCCTGGCAGCCCTAAATTTTCACAGACTAGTTGACAACAGCCAGCACGTCACGGCAAGCTCGACGTTTACAAAAAACTAAAGATATAATTGATGACAGAAGCGGTCATTAAGCGGTTGGGAAGGAGATATGGATACCTCTCATATACTAGCTTATAAGCATAGAAATGCAGGCGACCCCGGGGCCAAAATAGCCATCCGTTGACTTCGCCCTCCGAAATGCAAATCAAGTGATGCTCTACCCTAACTGGTTCGTTTTTTGATTCAGAACAATTTAATCCTAGTGAGCAATCACCTGCATATCCCTTGGCAGAAAACTTGGTTTTTTATTTACCTCACAGAAGCACTTTCCGATTTTTTCCATCTTCCCAAGATTTTAACTTCGTCTGCAATTGCCCAAAACGCCCCGTACAACCGATATTCATTCGACCTGGCTTGTCCCCGGCCTACACTCACATGGTCCGCCACATGATTGGTAGTTATCCGTGACTCTGCATCGGTCTGGCTCTATTTGTGTTGATCTCCTCGTCTAATCCAGATTCAGCTGCGAAGGAAATGCGCACCCCACCTCCGATCGCGGCGATCATGACGACCGTTACCTGACTAGTACGTCAGTGCAATGATGGCGTGGCACAGTTATACCCAGTGTGATGGCACTCCTGCAATTACTTTCTTCGGAATATCGACCGCAACCCTTCGCTCTTTCGAGCCCGTAATAGCAACAGCGAATAAATTTTTCACCCAGCCACAACTGTCTCTCGAACGAGTTAAATCTAATCCAATAAGTCATCCGTTCGGATTTAACCTGCGTGGTTCTTCGCAGCAATTTCGGTTTGCCCCTTCCACAGGTTCAGTTTTATTCACGGTGTTCGTTTGGCCGTATGCAACGGCACTATCGACATCGAACTTATCTTTCACACCCGACCTCCTCACTACATTGACACCTGTGAGTTTAGTCACTTTCACTGGAAACCATAGTTTTGAGACAAAACCTGCTCTCCATCTCTACTTTGAATTCTCCCATCTCCACCTCCATTTTTGTTTTTGTGAGCCTGACCAATGGATCAACCGCCCAGGGTCACTCACGGCCAGCAATGGTTTTTAGTTGAAGTTCATGCCACCTCTGATCTATTCGTACCTAATGCTCATTGTCCTAGTTTCCTTCAGCTCACAAAAGTGCGGTATCTTTTCACGCGGTAAGTATGTTTCTTTGGTTGTACCTTCCTTCCCGTTGTGATTTACATGCCGCGTTCGGGTTGTAACGCCCGATCATGCCTCAGCCGACGTGTTCCCTACAAGTTGGGAAATAAACCTATTGTTACATTAATAAATCTATTTAGTTTGATGAAAGAATAATTTTTATGATAAAATGAAATTCCAGTGCCGCTGTGGATACCCATGGGGCAGGGTAACCCGAACGACCAATTCAACATGGCACCATTAGTAAAACCGCGGCTGTCAGAAAACGGCTTACTTTAAGTAAAACGCGGTCAAATGTCGGCAGTTCGGGAGGAACACATTCAAGGAAGCCGCACCCTGTATGTTTCCGAGACTAATCATTTATAAAGTAAGTTCCCCGTAACCCTTGGAATGTCGCAACCACTGCGCTAGTGCACTTGCAAACACAGCGCTTTAGGCTAAATCAGCTTGGTAACCAGATAATGTGAAACAAGAAACCAATAATTTCAAAGCCCGCTTTAATCATAAAGCAGAACTAACTAGCCAAGGGAGTTTGTTCACCATTTTGCGAAGGCTTTCACAGGCGATCCATGTTAAGTACTACTAGTACACTGTTCGCGAGTTATATTTTGTGAATGAGCCCCACAACCATAAACTTCACGCCATAATCTCCGAGCCGGCACCTTAGTCTTATAAATACTGAACAAATAGGGCTTGGATCTCACAAAATTCCGATGGCCTCTGTGATCACGAGTCATACAACCCTTCCCTTGATTAATGGTGGCTTCCAGAGGAAGCACGTCCATGGTCGTTTGTCTGCTGCAAGGATAATATTCGCGCAAGTGCAGCAAATACGATCTGAGACATTTACAAACCCAAGAAACAACAGATAAAAAGCAAAGCGGTGTCATTTCAGGTCAAAGGGTGAATAATTGATCACTGTGCAGATAGCTATTAGGCGGCCTAGTTGCGTACGGTTCTAGGGGACACTGAAGAGATCAATTCTGTGTAATAACGACAGATGTGTCAAAGTGAAGAAGTAAGTTGCAAGAGTGAAGCGAAGCACAAATTACGAGTGCAGGGCATTTTTGTGACGGTCAAATTTAAAGGGGGCACAGTTTTGTTGTAGGAATGGTTAGACCATCGGCCAAAACGGAAAAGGGGTCGAGACGCACAAACTCCAGTTGGATTTAGTCTGAGTGGAAAAGGAGTAAAAAGGGTCTTCCATCAGAACTAATGGCATCACAACTGGGTGATTTACAGTTTAGGACCCATCAGAGGAGAGGAGAACGGTGACCAGAAGTGCATTGGAAATCCGTGCTTTTGAGGATCTCGCATCGTTTCACACAAAATAAAAGGCGAATCGTTGAGAACCGATAACCCAGAAAAAATGAAATGGAACCGATTCGATGAACGGAACAACGTTAGAGGGAGGAAGAAGGAAACCGAAATGAAGTGGTGATAAGTGGGTATGTGGCGAATGGGATCGTCTTCAAGTGCGTGAAAGCCGGTCTGTAACAGGTCACTCATGAAGGGGTGAAAACAGATGAAAGAGGAAACGATACCCCGAGAAAACAGCGCTGTTGTTGTGGGTATGAGAAACGGTGTCGTATCGACAGACCTGTTGATAATTTTCTTATCCAGTTGAAAAGAAGGCCGTACAAAGGCATTTCTTTCACAAGACTCTGCTGTACTCAACCACGAAGTTTCGAAACGTTCAAGGACACCATTCGTGTTTTGCAGGAGGAGTCTTGAGCAGATGACCAAATGTGAAGAACCTTAGCCAACAGGTCACGTGTATTATGTCACCACCTATGTTCAGGATGACATTCTGTCAAGCAACCACTGTGCTCAAGAACACGTGGGAGTAGTTTGGCCTGGATGGAATCCACAATTGTGAACAACAAAATTAACCCAACTTTAAGGGAGCTCGTGGGAAACTTCCCGGGAAAAGGGTCGAGATTAGATGATCCATAATATCCAAAGTCATGAAGCTTAAAATTCCACGCTTTATTGTCGTACATCGTTCATGCATTCGATTCAGACTTTCGCCAGAAAAAACTTGCACATACATATGGGCTGCATAGAAATTTTCCAATCCGCAAGCACCTTCTATTGTCTATTGATTGTTGTCAGTCGCAAGGTACAAACTCCGTGAACAATAGAGAACAGCACATGCAGTTTCAGGCTTATATTGCCCCTGTGGGTCTTATCAATCAGACCACTTTAGCGGACATAGCTTCTAAGTTTCTTTTCATGTTTACTTACTGGTAGATTGACCTCACTACGTTAACACCGGATTCACTCGGCCTGTACCGCAAAAGTAGATGACTATTTTGAGTGGAGCAAATACCTCATGTGCCATAATGTCACTCGTTTTCCTGAATGGTTTGTCAGCTCTCAAAGCCGATCACAAAGCTTCGCTAAGCGAAAAAGGTCTTTTCCGTGCAAATTCTTAGCCGTTTGTTGTGGCCGAATTACCATTTCGAAGTCATCTTCTGATTGGTTATGACGGCCGATTGAATTTTAGGTAATAATGATCACAGCTGATCGATTTCGTCTTCTTCAAATTACGGGTATTATTTTTTAGTGCTTTCTAGTTAGTTGTAATGGACTTGATGCATTTATTCTAGCAAATTTCATAAGAGATAAATAGATAGGGTATTCTGGCCGTATGGACGTAACTGCTAAAGTTCGCAGTGTTGTTTTTAGTGCTGTGAAGATATTTGGGATATTTGACGGAAAAGTGGATAAAGCCGATCTATGATGAAAAGCCGAGAAGCAATTAACAGTTGTTTAATCCTTGCCGGGAATCATCATCAGTGCATATCCCACAAAACTCCAGAGGGATCGGAGCCTACGACCACTCGGTTGGCCGTTTGGAAACAAACGTTCAGCCACAAGGGGCTGACCAGCAATGTAATTCGCTCGCACCAAGGCAGGATATATTGCCACTTGTCCATCAATCGTGGAATCCACATCACGTGATCGCTTGTTGACTGGCTCCTTAAGTGACGATCTCTCAAATGGAAGTTTCACTTTTTGGGTTTAAATTTAAGGATAAGTGATGGTGTATCTTGTCTGAGCATGTCAGCATCGTCTGGCTTCACTTAAATTACGAAAGGTCCATAGTGTTATTCTGCTTCATTCGATCCAGCTGATTCGGTTTTTTATTCCCCTCATTAAACATTCCTCTAAATTTCCCTATACATGGAGAAACGAGATATTATTTTCTCTCAAAGGTGAAATGCTGATCCGGCACTCAGTGGGTTACCACACTGGCGAGAAATGATGAAGCCACGAGGCTTCTCATCTGACGTTTCCCGAAGCAGGGGCACCTCAGATTACAACTTAACGTTGAATTCCTTAAACCTAGAAGAGTTTGGTTTTTCAAGCTCGAAAACGTCCATTAAGCTGTCTTTCGTAGTGATGCTAGTGACAAGAAACGCGCATAGCTGTGTCCTATTCGAATTTGTTTTAAGTAGTACTCACACCAATGAATTAGATTCATCCAGTGGAACTGGACGCACACAAGTGGGTGACATCCAAAATCGATCGAAGTTGTTTTGTTCAATGGCAAAATTCAATTAGCTAATCTGAAGCAGTTTCGAATGTTTATCTCCGCATCGGCTTGTCGTCAAAGAGTGATTGGAAAGCCATTAGAAAGGCAGTTGTGGAAATGTGACAGCTTTGTGTTGTTCACTTGTGAAATATTATGCGCATCTTGAATAGCAGTGGATACTGGCTCTATTTCGTTGATGAATGTAATCCATTAATTTATAAATACCAATTTATTTCTTTTAGTAACCCCCTAAAGAATTCCTCCATTGTACCTAGTGACGATCACATAGTGAAAGCAAATTTTTCGGTGTTAGACTGCGCTCTACTGCGATTCTGACAGCGACGAATCAAACACCAAATGACAAACAGCGGCAGACTGATTCTGGGATCAAGGGAAATGTGAGAAGCACCCACTTCAGTGCTTGAGGAGATCTTGCACCTCGTTAACCTGGGATGTTCACTGCTATTCTGAGAGGATCACAATCCAAACAAATTCAAATAAAAAACAAACTGGTGACGTGACAGTCTTGTTTAAAAATTGGACGTCTCACCATCGAGACCCTGAGCCGTCAGCTTAATGTAGGGATTTACTAGCTTGCCCGGAAAGAAGCTATTTTTCTTCGAGGAGATAAGTGCCATTTTGACAAGCTCTCAAACGCAGGTATTATAAGGACGAAATTCCTAAAAACGAGCACTTACATATCAGCTGTTCAATCCGAACAGCATTGGATTCGTTTGAACGTCCACAAGAGTTTTCAGTCATCATCGTTACACTATAGGAATGAAAATGATGGAATTGGCTGAGGATGGCTTCCGCGGCAGAGTATTCTACTGAATGTTCGATCAGTTCACCATTATCCTTTCAACTAATCAGAATGTACCTTGAAAATGGCGACGATTTTGGCGAGGGAGGCATCCAGTGTACACGTCGTCTCTGCCTATGGGGTTCATCCATCACGTCCCTAGGCGGCAACGGGGGGACAGAAACAGACAATGTGGATTCCATGGTCGGTAGAAACGGGTTTATTGAAAAACCACTTTGGTTTGAAGTTTCTTCAAGACGGGAATGGTCCATATATATTCATATAAAAATGTAATTGCCGCAACATTTTTGGTAGACACAACTGTTCCTTCTTATCTCTATTTCAAAAGTAAAGAATAGGAGTACGTTGTTGGTTAAACTGGAGAAAAATTAAAATGGCAGACGACTTAACACGAGGTTTTCATTATTGTCTTTTTCCAATTGCTTCTAGAACCACACTCCCTTGCAAGTCACTGCGGTTTTAACAAGAGCCTCAGCTGAATCCCAGCCGGATCTCTCGTTTATCATATTCATTGACTGAATGTGCCCCAAAAAGGTCGCCTCATGATATTCGGGATATCGAACTACAGAGAATCGACGGAGGACTGTTGGTCGTCATAGGTAACTTGTTGAAAATTCTACACCTTTTCGCGAAATAAACCCATTAGCGTCCTAATTTGGTTTTAACAGGAGACTCAGCTGAATCCCAGCTGACTCTTCTCATCACATGCTTAGCAACCTCATCATTAACTGAAGTTCTATTTTAAACCGGGATTAAGCATGCTACAGGGATAATGAGACTGAAAAATATCATGTAGCATTGACAAAAAATAGTGTAAACATGTAGGTATTCCTATCAGATGTACCAAAATAATCGATGAATTCGGAACACCCCACTTTTATTTTCCATATAGCCACAAAAAAAATTGGAACGGCATTAATTAGTATGTGGAACTGACCAATCTCCCTATGGTTGATGAAATGTGAATGTGATGGTAGGCACTTCCCGAATACAGTTGAAGAGATTACTTGCACATCGTACGTCTCGCATGAACATACAAAAACCAAAAGGGGTTTTCTCCAGTCCGTATCAATGTGTTGATTCAGCCTTCCTTGACGGTCTGTATAGGCGGTTGTATGCGACAGTATGGGTTGGAATTATTTCACACTTCATTTGACCGTAATTTCTATAACACCGTTAACCAAATCCGTGATAATTGGTTTTTCGGGAACACTGGCACCTCCTGAAATATGGCCATCGAGTCGATCAGCAACGGTCCAACGTGAACTAGCGTTCAGTATGTACATTTTCGGATAGAAGTGCCACCATATCACAAGGAGACCTGAAGACGCTGAAAGTAAACATGTGAATTCAGTACTATCCGAGGCAATTTTCAGCTCTCATACAGTTAAACTAAATTGCATCACATCACATCATGATAAACCTTTTCTCAAATTAAGGTAGATTGAGACTGCAATGAGGCCATTCAATTGTCCATTTGAGACGATTTTGTAGGTTAGCTTAAAAACGAAGTACTCTTATTTCACTCACCAAAAACGTCCCGAGCAAGAAATAAACAGAACTAATATGACGAAAGGGATGCAATACATTGCAAATCCACGTTTGCAAGGCAAGCCATGTATGTGGTCCCTTAAATATTGTGCGTTGCAACACAATTGGCCAATAGGAGTAACGCAGTGTTTCGTTGAATAAAGAAAGATCAGAGCTAGAGCTCCTATAAACGCTTAGAATATCGGAGGTCACTGGAGCCCCAACTCGGTCGATTACAGGTTGCACAAAGAAGTTATAAACTGCCCAACAAGTGTGAAAGGAAAATAATTAATCACTCCCGAAAGTTGGCAGTGCACTTCACCTGCATACCATAAAACTTAACAACGGCATGCCTTAATGTACAGTTACAAAAGATATAAGTGATGATTAGGTACAACTCATTAACTATTGTTTACTGAAATAAATCAATATGCGGTGTTCACACATGCATGAATGCAAACGTCAGGTGTCTTCTTTGACTCGAACCGTATTTATTGTTGTCTCAGTTCTCATGTGCTACGGATTTGGGAAAAGCGCGATCCATCATATCGCGATCACAGAGCAGGAATTTACAATCAAGAAAGCGGTGCCCCACAGATTTAATCCTGAAAAAGAAGCGTTCGTTACGAGAAATACACTCATCTGTAAATCATTTTGGTTTTCACGGGAGACTCAATTTAATCTCTCGTTTATGATGTCCTCCAGCTGAATGTACTGCCAACTGAATCATGAGGCGGCCTGTGTGCAGCACATTCAACTGGAGGACATCATAAACGAGGGATTCAGTTGAGTCCCCCGTGAAAGCCAAATGGATTTGCAAATGAGTGTATTTCTCGAAAACAGTGCAATTTGGGTTCAAGTAAATCATAAAGTTGACGGAAACTCGGGGACTGCATCTACCTGATGAGCCCCAAGAAGGGCGAAACCGGTCGTGGGCTGTCGAAGAGTTTTCAGCAACCTTGTAGGTAGCTTCCTTTATGAAAGCGTTCGTTACATTCTCTCGTGAGCCATTATACATTGTTTACTGTACTAAAACTGGGCATAAATCAAACAGACCCCAACAGTTGGGGAGTCGTGAGGCTGATAATGAAACGTTCCCAGCTACAGCTCCAACTAGGAGCCTGTCGAGTGAATGACTTTCATTCTACCCATTTGGGGTTTCCTAATTGGGATAATACATTTATCAAGTAATCTCTTATCGCGAGTCGGTTCTTCATGTTCCTACATAGTTTTAAATTCGATTTGTGTTCAGCTACACCCAGTGATAGCACTTACCGCCCTCTCTTGATTCTGCTCAAAGGAACCACGATATTCTGAGTAGATTTCTTCATGTTACTCTCAAATTTTCCCCAGTCTCTGCTCACTAAAATGAGGACTTGCCGGGAAACCACAACAAATCTCAATTTCAACATTTCCACTCAATTCTGACCAGAATAAATATGATAACTCTGTCAGTTAGTCACCACGTGAGGTTTACCACTGTCGTCATCATTATCTTTGACAGCGTGACATCAGTGTTCAACACCGATGCTTCACTGCCGTACAACAATGATTTATTTGAAAGCCTTATTGTAAAGGAAAGAGTAAAAGTGGACGAGGAAGGGACTTAGTGCTAGCTTACCACAATCATTCCGAGGTGCCCAAACCACCAGACACTCACTCAGGCGATCTGGATAGAAACTGACAACAAGAACGCCACTGACATCAGTTGGCAGCCACTGTGGGGTCCTGTTGATCTGTAACCCTTTATTTCTCGGATACTCCAAAAGAGCTTCACATCTCAGAAGACACTATCACATATCACATGTAAGACACACATAACACATATCACATATAGGAGGATGGAGAAATTCTGTTTGTTTTGTTTCGCACGTCTTTCTCATTTCCTTAAATAGATATCCCCGAATACTTAATACGAACTCTGCCAAGATATATGGGACAATATACACAACTCTAGGCCTAAGTTCAAACCAGTGAATGTATATGGTTCAGTGCTTCATTGGGGAGACACAGTCCGAGTGCTCCTCACTTTGAATGGTGAGTTTGAAGCACTGTAATGAAACTATGGCGTTTTTGTCAGTGCTGAACTCGAGCTTACATGCACCCGGAAAAACTTAAAACCAATAGACTGCTTCCTTGTAAACCCGTTGTGAAGGCATCGTGATCTGACCAGCACTTTTCTCTGGCTGGCTCAGATCATGAACGAAATTTTCAACAACATGCAGCTTGCGCGTCCATCCAACCAGCCACATCGAAAACTGAAGAGAACCGAACTTTCCCATCAACTGAGCGACACCTTTATGAACCCTAGAGAAGCATGAGAACATCAGAAAATGTTGAACAGGACGCGGTTCCACAGTCTAGTTGCTGTGAGTGATGGTCGGAAGATGAGCTTGAATGCAATCGCATCACACCTGGACGAAATCACTCTTGTCAGGCAATCCGTTATTGCTACCAGCACTACAATTCGGACCATTATTGAGAATATTGTGTCGTACAAATTTGTGATGCACTTTTAAAGGTGAACAATAACAAAGCATAAGCTTTGTAAGTTACCGTCGTTCTTATGACGGTTTTGATCTCACCTCAGGAGCTTCCCGTAATCGGACTAGTTCCAATTTTCTTTCTACAGAGCAATATATTTTGCCGTTATTGCCCAGTATTATCAGATAACGATTGCCAGTGCAGCCTCCATAGCTTATGCATAGAATTCTCCTGGGGTACAAAGTTTGTGGCATGTCACGAGCCTCCACGAAGCCTAGGACTTGGCTCCTACAGTGAGGCGGGCCAAAAACGCTGAGGTGATTTATCAGTTGCTAGTCTATTATTTCCTCGCGCAGTTTAACAAGGGCAGAACCAGCCGAAGAATTTTCAGCAGCCTTTGTTGAGGGTTCGTTTTAAACGGACTTAAGCGTGCAATCCAATTTGACACGCGACACGAGTTGCCACGTCCCTTTTTTGCGTTTTTGTCCCTGTATACCACCAACCTGTACTACCTGACTGCCCGCGTCTGTACGTTTGCACATCGTTCGGCACTTACTTAGTGTTGTTTCCAGAAAGCTCTGCTGTCTTATTGACCATTATTATGCTCCTACCGATTGCGCTTCATGATGTTTATTAACCCGTTTGTCCATAAACCCTGTTCTGAATACAGCATCTACTGTCCTCGTCCGCCTGTTCCTGCTGCCCACTGAGTGTGAACCGTGTGTAGCTGCAATCGTCCTGTGAGATTCTTACACTGCTTTTAACGGTTGCCCTCATGCTACATCTCCTTAGAAGTACGGTTTGCTTGAATACCCCTTATGTGGAAACAGTGCTACACTGGTTTCTTACGGTTTGTTTGAACGTTGCAGATAAGACTTGGTAACACCAAGCTTGGTTGGTTAAACTGCACAATCACATTGCAAAAGTAGCCTTAGAAACCAATCGATAAACTCTTTATACAGCAAAATGAATGGTTTTCACGGTACAGTTCTTGTTTTATTGTTTTTTTGTTCGCTGGGGTGAATCCACGGTGGAACTAGTCTATTCACCTTAAATCATGTACTTCCGGTAAACACGCCAAGCAGTAATCAGGTAACTCGCTTCAACTGGGATGAGCGCAGCTTACAGCCTGCTCATATTTTCATAATCAGATATAAACGTGAAGGAATACACAGGCCTAAAAACTGATCTTTTGCAAAGCACCAATAGTCCCTAGGTATTAGGGGGGAAAAACGGAAAAATAAGCAGACCGCTGAGAAACACAGATGAATATCGAGCGTTAGTGAAAGACTCAGTAACGGGGCATGCGATAGACACGCGACAAAATAACTCAAGAAAGTGGTGACGTTTGGAGGTGGGAGTTACGGTTCATGACACGGACACCGGTAACTGAGGCACGCGGAATCCCCAGCATCCTAGCGAATAGAACAGAAGGCACAGAACTGACCAGCGTGTAAGGATGGTTCTGAAGAAATCGAGCTGATGCATGATGTGTGGTTATCAGTAAATAAGCGTTATCAACAGAAGTAGCTTAGAGTTACAGTGGATAGACCAAGCCTACCTAAAAACCCCGTGATCTCACTCTGTTGATCAAATTATCGTAGCAGTAACAAACCCACAAACACCAAAAAAATTTACCAGAGGCGTCCAACAAGAATCATCCGTTGAAGCACCCTGAACCATAAAACCAAGAACCTAAACCCGATCCGCCAACCCGTTGGTCGCAGGACATTACCACCCACAGTAACCGACAAGACCTTTTCACTGACATTCAACATTGATCTGATTTGCCAGTCAGGGCTGAAATTTTCGATTGACACTCCGTCAGCATGGCATGACAGCTAGGAACTGAAAAGGTGTTACAGCTGGACGATTTTTTTCGAGCAGTGAAGATGAGCGACAATTATTCCTGATGGCCTCCCCATGGGTTTTTAGTTTACTTAATGAGCTTTTCGTTGACTTCCTTGCTCTGAGGAACAAAATTGGAGGTACCAGAGCGGTGAGTCTATCGGAAACTGTTCTTAGTTGACTTTTGTACCGAAATTTAGCCACATGTCGCCACGAACTAATGGGCACGAAGAACTCTGGCCTGCAGACTCTCAACCATTGATATCTCACATGCATGACAGGTAAACACAGATGGACAACGCTGATATTGCTGACCAGCTACCTAGATTATCTGAGCGCAGACGTTTGAAACGAACAGAATTAACCAGAAATGCATCACAAATGACTCTATGAGCAAGACATGGTGAAGAAAGAGTACAGATTCGACGGTTACGTGGAAAGACGGTCGATTGAATGAATGAGTCGTCCAGAAATCTGGTTAGAAAAATGAAGTCAAACAAGAAAGCTGTTGCAGGCGAACCCCTATTCCTGCTGACAGAAAAAACAGCTATTCTGTGCAGGGCGGTCGGCAATGAAAGATGAAAAATTGACGTCCGGAGAACAAGATGAAATTGGGGACAGTAAAGGTCTTTCGAATTCTGGTGTGGATTTGATGATTCTGCGATCCAGAACAATGGGGTCAGGTTTCTCTGGCGAACAAGCAAGATGTTGGACTATATCCACCACAACGTAGATTCAGAAAGCGCCATGTGATCAATAGGAATACAAGTGATGAGGTGATTCCTAGTACTCAGAACAAGCATGCCCCTTGGATTGCATTTTGCCAAGTGCCTAAGCACTGCGTCGAAACGCTGATAATATCAAGTACTTGGTCGATTTGGGCCCATTAGACGATGAAGGATCTGGCGAAGGGCTGTAAATCGATAAAAAAAAAGGGTAGAAAGGTGTAGCAGATGCCCCCAGTGTAATAAAATTTGGGTGACACACGTGATCAGTTGGGATTCATGATTCGTTTGAACGTTGAAGAAGCTACGTAAATTCCATAAGAAGTACAAACAAATTACGTCTGATAAACCAACTAATTAGCTATTCTCTATTCGTATTGTAGTTTCATTCTACCAGTGAATTTAACCTGTGCGATTAACACTGTACAACTATCTCGCTTGGAATCATGAGAGAATAGAACAAACATCTACTGGTGTGCGGAGAAATCATAATCGGTAAGCTATGGCACTGAGGTATTTGTGGAAAGTTTAATTTATCCACCATGAAATGTAAAGCGACACCTTCTTCGGCTGGTCCGTACTATTTCAGTAAACAGTTCCACACTACTTTCAAAATGTGAGCAACAAATCAGATTACGCCAAACAAAGAGTTGTCCAAGCCCAGTGCGTGACCTGATGGTTGGGAGTAGGTGTGATCTGTACACACATTATGCCGCGCGAAGGTTCGTGCTGTTGACAAAGTGGCTGAATCAAACTGTCCCACACGACCACAATGCAAACGTACCTTTTCATCTTAAGAATGTTTCTAGGTGTTTCGGAGGAAGACAAAAGATGACACGGCGATAGAGTACAGTGTCCCATGGGGTTGTCAACCCGTGGTATCATCAACACCATCGACAGCATGACATCAGTGTTCAACACCGATGATTCACTTCCGTACAACAATGATTTATTTGAAAGCCTTATTGTAAAGAAAAGAGTAAAAGTGGACGAGGAAGGGACTTAGTGCTAGCTTACCACAATCATTTCGGGGTGCCTATACCTCTAGACATTCACTCAGGTGATCTGGATAGAAACTGACAACATCGGTTGGCAGCCATATCTTGTAGTGTCTCCAACCAGGCACAGTGAGGTATGAGGCCCGAAGTGTTGTACATCCTTCATGATATCCCAAGAATTGCATTTAGAAACTGCCTAGACGGACCACATTACTCATAAGGTCGCTGAAAACGTCGACACTCCACCACCGGTTTCGTCCTTCCTGGCGCTCATCAGGTGTGCGCAGTCTACAGGGTTCCGTCAACCTCACGTCCTACTTGAACCCAAACTGGAAACATTTCCCGAAATACACTCATTTCTTCACTAAACTGGCTTCAACGAGTTACTTAAGTGAGTATTATGTTCCGTCCCAACAACGTATTATGACACATCGAACATCGTTTCAACTGAAACATGAGGCAACAGTTTGTGCAACACATTTAGTGGAAGAATATCATAAATGGGCGCTTCAGTTGGAATTCAGTTGAATCTCCATTGAAACCAAATTAGTGTGCATTTGATGCAGATTGCCGAGGTCTGTTTAGCGTTCGTGCGTCAACAGAGGAATACATCCGTGAGCGCTTTAATTCCCACCGCAAAAGGCTACCATGCGCCGTGATACTACCGAGTTCCCAAGGCCTAAATGGTTGTCCACAAGAGTCTAACTACTGGTTTCAAAATCGGGCCAGTTGGTTGGTAGCTCGCGCCTTATTAGCTGAACAAAGTCCGGATGTTGCAGGGTGATTCGGAACAACCCTAACCGACAGATATCCACCTAGAAGGAGGGTTTGAGTTTGTGCCATTCAGTATTTTGTTCGAGTTAGATCCCTCGCGTTCCGGTTGGCAATTATTTCGGCTTTCATCAAGTGACACAGTGTCTGAAAGCTGATCGGTGGCAATACGAAACACGCACGGAGTTGACCGATTGGGGACCTGTGATAAACAGTCGACAACCGAGACAGAGGGGATGTGGACCCATAGAACACCAGTACGGTGCCATTTTGAAAAAAAAGAGTTCCTGTTGCATCCGGGGACGGCAGGTGTAGCAACCCCGTTTGTTGCACGCAGTAGTCAATCCAGTTCGGGTACAACGTAGGCTCTTTTGTCTGGCTGAACTGATGGTCCACGATGCGACAAGAGACCGATAATCGCCCATCAGCGGTGTGCAACGTTAAACATTAGAAACAAATTTTCATTCTTTTCAAAAAAAAACGAAACTGTATAATGATGCGGATATTCATATCCAAAAAAGCATTCTGGTGGACTAACCATCTACCACAACTTGACGGAGTTGGTGTTATGCATTTTAGGTTGACGCTATGCGCTATTTGGAGAGTAGAGAAAACGGCGGAAAGGCGTCAGTCCCAGTGTAACAAAGGAATACGCTGAACAATCCCGTGCAACACAGTTCCCTCGAAACACGATGCTATGTTGAATGGACGTATGGATATGGAAAGGTTCAATATTGGTTTGTTCAGGAGACACTAATCGTCGCTTGTTGATATCTGTTCGGAAAATGCCCTGACTATAAGTGCATCATAGATGGGAGCCTCGATAGTTTTTAATAGAGAAAAGAGCAAAGATTTTGTCTTTCAGTGTTAGGGTTAAAAACCGAGCGGCTTCCGTTCACATATGATCGACCGAGGGAGCAGCTGTGACGCATTGTGACTCCAATATGGATATTTCAATCTAGAGTACTGATAGGAAAAGCCGAAACTGCTCACACTTTGTCCAATACTTAGAAGTCAATCGCAGTCTAATACGGGAGGTAACTAGAGAGATGCCATTGAGAATAACACCTCAAGCGAAAATCCGCGTGCTTGTCCATCCACTGAGGTTTAAAATAACCAGAATACCTTTAGAATACTGGAGGAAAGCTACTCAAATCCTCGTTGAAATAGGCTACAAAAACTTCAAACCACACAAAGGATTGTCGTACGAATTCCAGCGAAACAACCCAATAAGGTGCAGATCGATGCACAGAAACGTTTGTCAGGTGTCAATCGAGCCTGATGCTGAGTGAGTAGGCAGTGTGAGGTTTCTGAGAAACATACTAGAAGCAAACGTTTTCAAGTAAGGTGAAACTGGCTTACTGTAAGAATATGTGGCAAAAAGTCGAAATGCAGAGGTTGGGCTGGTAAATTCGCACTCTAACTCCTGAGCCATCTCACCCCACACATTACAAATACATCATCCATAAACTGACCTTGACTGGTGCGCAGGCGTGCGAGTCGTTCAAGGTGAAGCGACCCAGATTGCAGCGAATCAATCGTGTATTTGGCATTTTCTTCACACAACTGAAACAAAAACTATCTGTTTGAATCAACACAGAAGCACAATACTATGTACCAAACATAGGCAAAAAACCAGTTCAGCAAGTGTGACAACAAATCCGAAACCCTCAGCTGACTACTGTGAACAACCAACCAGCGAGGTTCTACGATTCCCACGACCCTTAGTTTTAGGTTACATTTGTTTCATGTTTCCGTGAGGTCTTCGTGCACAAGCCGTTTACTTCCTCCCAATTAGGGCGAACAGAAGTCGAATGCGCCAAATAACTAATACTACACTCACCAAGCTAACATCCGGATTCTAAGTCAACTAGCGTCTGGAATCTTAAGGGGTGCGTCACTGAAACGAATCCTTGTCCTAAGACGGATGCTAGACTTCAGGCCCACACATTTCGTACGGGTCTTCTAACGTTGGATCGCGTTCTTTCTACTCTTCATGCATTATAAATGAGAGCAAGAATTCGCTATTATTAGACGTTTGAAACAATAAAGACGATAAACACAACTCCTTACCGTAGTGGCTTCAGATACGTGTTGTCTCGAAATCCTTGTATATTCTTCATACAGGTCTTCTGTAGTGTCGTAAATTTGGGGATTGGGTTCCACGAGTTTGACTGCATGATCGATTCCACTGCATGCGAAGACTGATAGTAATGAAACAACAGATACACTAGCACGGAAGCAAAATAGCCACTGGTTCAACAGACAACTGGAAACGAGGTTCTGGTAGAGCAGTAGCACAGTATGGGCAAATAGACTACCAAAAGCGTTAGGTAAGTGGTCGTAGAGCACTTAGTTGGGCAAACAATGAAGCTCGAAAGACATTGCATAACACCGAAAGTCCGGTTGTCCCAGCTCGTGTTGAGTATCCCAGCGAGCAGTTGCGAAACGGGTACATTTACACCCGTGGTTAAAATAGGTGAATGATGGTCTGGTGAAAAAGCGACCTGCACGCGAAAGATCTCAAGCGAGCGGAAGACAACGCACTTCTGGTTTCTAGGTTTTTGAATACCACGCGGCGAAATAAAAGCAGTTCCACTACTAACCCTTCGTGTCTCTCGCAAAACGTAGCCAGCCAACAATGGTGCTTGGAGCATTCCGCTAACACTGAACGTTGGATATTCTGGTTCCATGCGATTAAAGCATGCCTGGAAGCCGATATTTTAGCTTCTTCACGTGATGAGACCAGGATCTCAGAATTTAAGCTGCCCATAAAGCAATAAAACATCACATTTTGTTGGAATTTTTATGGAAAATGTTACGAAGGATTGGGATTCACCTGTTCACTGATTATCTAAAAGGTTCACCCTACACAGTTAAAAATGACATTCTCTTCCTTGGTAAACGTAGCTGTTCAGTTAATGCCAGTAGAAAGGCGGACAACAGGCTCTTTGACTGCATTGGTACATCATCTTCATATTTCACAAAACCTAGGGTGATAATGTATATAGGTCTTAAGATGGCGGGAAAAGAATGAAACGAACTAGTTGCCGAAATGTGCTGTTCTCGACTTCTAGCGGAAATGTCGATCACACTTGTATCTGCTCTATCTGGCGCCACCTAGAGTCAGTTGTTCGCAAGAACTTCAAGGTAGCCATAAAACGGTCCAGATAACGGCTGATTATGTGCGATTCTATGAAAACGGTTCAGATAACGGCTGATTATGTGCGATTCTATTGCTTGTATCTATGGTACCATCCTCGCTCATGGTGGAGGATGGTCCACATCGAAACGATGCCAGAATTCGAGAGTTAAAGCCTTTAAAACATGGATTGCTTGAATATGCAAATACAAATACAATCAGATCAAAAGGTTCATAGGCCGTTACGGAAACAAACGAATGAGAAGCCACCTCACGTTGATGCTCCGTGCGCTCACTGCAAGGTTATAAGTCGATGGCAAGCCGAAATGAACAAATTCCCAGACCATCCACATTTGCATAGAAAGTCGAAGGAACGGTATGCTAATGATAGTAAATAGATAGTGCGGTCATTTTGTCCAGTGAGGAGGTTTATCGGCCGGAAGGTACCTGTGACCAGTTTCGAATATCCAACTAGGCTAATGAGACCTCTGGGCGTGTGATTTGCTAAACGTCACGATCAGCCAAATATACATCGGAATTCATCTGACCGCATAAACAGCTGTCCTTTGGGGTGATCACCGGAGGCCGGGACAGTCGATGGGGCTATAGTAAACACATGGTTTTTTCAACAGTCATGATCAGACTGGACTTGGCCTCACCGGGCCAAGTGAGGCTGAGTAATCTCGATTCAGACATCAAATGAAATCATATCGTATCCAAGCACGGCATTGCCGGTTGCCAATACTTCGTAAGTGAGGTGAATCACAAGATCAACAGATCAGCTAACCAGATTTCCAGCACTTACCCAATACACCAGCGTTACAGGAAAGCAGGAGAGTTTCGGCTGTTAGTTTTTAGATATCAGTTCGATGCGTACAAATGTCTCTAATTAAGATGGTTAGCGAACGGCAAAACGGTTGTTACTGAGAGACAGCGATGCAAAAACGAGGGCAACTCTCCTAAGATGAGACAGTTGAAGACATGAAATATCAATGGCACTGCTTCACATTTAAGTTGCTGCTCCAAAGAACAAGATTTAGCAACTGGAAATCGAATATTCTCGACGTGGTTAACAGTTTCAAGGAGCACTTTGGACAGAAAATTGTGGTCCAGTTCTAGTGCCCACAGGAGGTAGTTTGGCGTTATACAGACGACAAGTTTGTTCAGGCCAGTCCGCAAACTAGCTATACTGTCAATATCTGGAATTTTATTCTACAAATTCGCAGCAAATCCCCATTTCGTTTCGCTTCAACATCATGTTTACTACGTAAACCCAAGAGTAAATGTTATTTCCGTTGTGGTATCCACTGTTGAAACTCTTTGGTGAAGGCTTTCGCAATCGATGGAAGCGCAGTTTTCCTTAACATTGTGGAAAGCACAGAAAACAGCAAGTCAACAGAACTGTAGCTCTAAGGCGTGAAAAATTCTTACATACGTTGGGATTCATCTTATCTGACTGTAACTATTGGTGGCATAACTTCGAATGAGACACTTCTCTCTTTCATCTCATATTCTCCTGTAAACCTTTCACTTTCATCGCTTGCATTCACTTTTTATACATGTGACCAAGCTCTTCAAAAATAAACGATGGTAGTTGTTCAGTCTCCCCAGTTACTGCAGCTCTGCTCAGAATAACATTGCGGCACCGGAGGACAGGGGCCCTCCACAGCTAAGGCGGACGTTGAACTACTGGGTTTTCAGGGGCTACTTTTGCTTTTCGAGCTCTTGCTCTATTCAGCCACTAATCGGATGCAGCACTCTGATAGTTGTTGACCCCCAAACTATCCTGAGGCTTCGTCCTGTCGCCTTATTCTTCTATGCTGCCCAGATCTCACCCAAATCAGGCGACCACAGGCACTTGCAAGTTACTTTGTTAGTTTTCATCATCTCTGGAACGGAAGTTGAACTATGACACAATAACATATGAGCGCACCAGGAACGCACTGGTTTGTTGTCACCGTACTTGTCCGGACCACAAGTTCGATAGAGTTCCTGATTCCAAAGGCAATGACGTGATCAGATGTACTTTGAGGGTATAGAACAGCTAGCTCCGTTCAATTCATACACAAACCGGGGAAAGGGTAGTTGAACATGTTCTGTCGAAAACTATGATAAGGTTAGTGAATCAAGCGGATATACCGTCACGTCATAGAAACTGAAAGTGGAAAGAATGCCTTCATTCCCGACTAAGTGTCCCTACGTCACAGTGGAGAGGAGATTAGTGCTATCCAGGTGGACTGCCATCATTCAACGAGTTTGAAATCCGCTTTTGTACGGAGGCCAGCCGTCCCTAATAACCGAACACCACACCATTTGGACGGATGTCACGTGCAGGATAGAGCCAAACGAAGGCATGCCCTGAATGGTCAGAATGCCAGCCAATCCGAGTCAAGCACCTTTGACTCGACGCTCCTCGCCCCCTCACGGAGATTCTGGCACGACTTTGTGGAGTACTCTGTGACTACCCTATAAATACAGTTCTAATAATTTTGCTTTCTCCCCATGAAGGGGCTGTGTAGAGCTACGGTGCCTTTTGATACACCGTATCGGGCGGAGCAGGAAGCCAAGGGACCGACACAGAGTTGCACGATCGTCCACCAAGTCACAGCAGCCCTAGAGTGAAGATCTCATAGACCCAATGCATTAGGGAGGCAGTTCATCGACCATAATATAACGGAAAGTTTTGCATCCGTTTTTGAACAACTTTTCGGACCAAATAGTTTCGCAAAAATTTTCACAAGCGAAACAGTGCCTTAGGGAAAGAAAGCGGATTAAAAAAAGTACATATGATTTGGTCGGCGATAGAGACAAACTCCTGTGAGAGGTCAGATGAGGTCAATCGATTCAACTATCCTGGAGCATTCAATCAATTCAATGAAGGACTGCAACATCTGCGCTGGGCAAACAGGTTTTCTACTTCATTTTCAACAGAAAAAACAACCTTAAAAAGCCTATTTTTCCTCACTTCGCACTAAAACAGCTCGCCAATGTTGACCATTATTCTGAGTTCTGGATGAATGAGCTCGTAACTCACGATCGAACATGAATATTTGTTGGAACGGTTGATAAAATGGCTGAAAAAGACTTTTTAAACACTGATACGCCAACACCAACTACAGAAATGGACGGGAAGGGCATTTAGTGTTATTTGTCGAAAAGATTATGCTTGTATAGGTGCAACTTTCCCATGCTAACTTTTCAGTCCGGATAGACTTGGGATGCATTGGAAACTACTTTGTTGCGGATAGGGAAGTATATTTTCTAGTAACCCAGTGTTATAAGGTTGTCCTACGGAGGCAGTTGGATGAAGGTTACGCTGGACAAAGTGTATACAGTGGGATGTGAAAATCAAGAGAACACAAGTTTCATTAGAGGCATGAATTACTGCAACTCACGTGGAAGCGTGGGATGGGGAGCGATACGATTAACAACCGCATTGTCTGCCTTAATCACACGAACCGGTTTACCAGTATGTCTATTCCAAGCAATCACGTGTCCACATTCCGAACCAGAAAGTATGTGGTCCCGTCCCCAAAACACGGCATCCTTTATCTAAAATGTGACAGAAAAAAGGCGGAACTCAGCATTCACTTGAACTGGTCAAACTAGTCAAACTTTATGAAGCCTTGAAAATGCATGTCCTTCAACTGTCATGTCCATGTGGATACATCAGACTTTAGTTCCTGAACAGCGTAGATGTGCACAGCAGACGGGCGTTATTGAAACGTGCATCCCGCAGTATTGTTGTTATTTGTTGACATTTTGGACACCCTTTTTCCTTACTGATCAAAGTGCATGACAATGACGAAAGAGATGCTTCATAAAATGGTTTATTAGCTGCGCTCTGAAAATGACGGCGTAAAATAACTTCCTATAACTCCATATAACAAGCCCGTTTGACGTGTTTCATAACCATTTAACGGCATACGCATTGAATGTTTTGGACCGAAAGTTAGTACCCGAAGTTAGTACCTGAGTAGAAGTTGAACCCGGAAAACCGCTTCCAGTATCAGGGAGTCAGCACCTGAGTAGAAATTGAATTATCGAGCTGAGCAATTTAATAATCAATTAATTTTTCTCAAGAGGATATGAACCATGGCTCATAGCGACGACTGAGGGCATTGGTACACGTTTGGTTAGGCCCACCGCAGTGTAGTTAAAGAATATGTACAAACCTGGCTGTCACTTGAACAAGCGACCTCTACACATCACGCTGATAACTCAACAGTTGACCGGTAGACAAGACAGATACGAGAATGATAAGCTAACAAAACCATGTTTCCCATTGTTCATTGCCCTGAACTCTGATGGAACAAAGTACGGTCATCAACGTATTATCAGATCCCAGTTTAGGTAAGCTTCTAAGTCTGTCCAACAAACCAACATTGATCACCAGAAGCCTAGCTGTATTATACAGCTGACTATGGCAAGTGAATGTATTAACAGCTGACTGTCAAACAATTGCGTTCTCGTACAGGCAAAAGGGTATTAGCAATCAACGGACTTGGAACATCCTGGTTGGTTTATACGTACTCAAGCTAAAACAGATAAAACGGAGTGAACAAAGATGCGTATTGCGGATGTCTTGAATGATAACGTAATTGGAGCTATTCACAATGTGTGTACGGCAAATCGAAGTTATGATCCAGGAAACAAGGAAAACAAGCGGTTCGATTAGAAAGAACTGTGACAATCAAAACTATTCTCTCGCGTTACGTCGTTGATAAACGCCAGGATCGCACCAAACATCTACCGGGGCGGTCGTCCACAATTATGAGCAGAATGAACAGAAGTCGCACCAGTGTCATTTAAATCATCAGAGTAAGGTTTAACTAGCTCGGCATCTCGTCCCAGTTGAAAACTTCCACAATATATGTTTTTGGGGTTGTACAATCAAATAATTAACAGTACTGATCCATGTCAAAGATGCAGTCTGACCAAGGACTACACTTTGTCCTGAAGGCAAATGAAAAGACCATTGTGCCCATCGCCTATGAAGTCGATCATCAGAGGGGGAAAATTCCTATTTACGCGCCAGATCTAATTGGTCAACCATCCAGTTCTCATGCATAACGTAAGGTCATGTGCTACGCATGCCGAAACACCGTCTACCGAGACGGTGTTCTCCGTGCCTTCTTGGGGATGGCGCGAACCGCGAGGTGAACAGCGCATGACTTGGCAGAAAAGCGTGAAAGTGATCATGGAGAGTTTGGGGTTTTCGTTGTTGTGCACCTTCCAGGATGGGGTCCCCGTGACCCAGTCTGTGCTTGGCTGGAGATGCTGCAAGAAATGGCGGCTAATCGATGTCAGTGGCGTCCATGCTATCACTTTCCTTCCAGATTGAGCGGTTGGAGGTGTAGGCACCTCAGAATGCTTGACATAGGCCATCAATAGGTACTCTCCGTCACCCACTCTTTTTCTCTTCTTTTCACTCGAGGACTTTAAGCATGAGTATAGTGTCTTTGACGATGATGATGATGCATAACGTAGGATACAGATTCTCTAGTGAATTTCGGTGCTGGAAGAGACCTAAGTTTCATCCCCGTAGATCCGTGAACCAGGCGTATCAAGTGCCCAATCAGCTGTTCCGGAGTGAAAAGTTTGCCTATCGTTTCGAGTGCCTTCACGGAAACAACGCGTTGTTTCCTTGCTAGATTTTCGTTCAGGATGACAGGGTTATGCCTTGCTAAGGTTCCACAAAGACCAGAAGGTAGATAATGCCTGCAATGCCCACAGCATCCATGAAGCCAATTCACCTCTGCAGAGGGGTCGGTCGTGACAAAGTGAAAAGACTGTGTCTAATCTAGTGAGAACGGCACCCAATCAAACAGGGGAACCATACAATAACTCATGTGACAGTGACGCGTTACATTGTTTAACTAGCTTCGAAAGTCAATGCGTGCCAATTCAGCGCGCAGCCAACTCCGTCACCTTCCTTCCCCAGAAGTCACTTAGTGTTCGAAGTTAATCAGATCCGTGCTTCTCGCGTCGCAGAGACAGAGGTCACAGAGGTAAGATACATTACGCAGTTCAAAAATATCACTGTAATATCTACGGACGTCTTCCTGTGCGACTGTGTAGTCAGAAATCACGTATCAAGGTGGTCCAGATCAAAAAGCTTACCACAGTTCGACAGCTACGATGACCACGATAGGCTTTGAGTTGACGACAACGATTCGCAGATTGGAGCACATTGTAGACGTATTCCTTTGTCAAAATATCGAAAGGCGAAACACCTAGATTATATCCAAAAAATGGATTAAAGAATTACGGAGGTGTCATTGCGTAACATGAGAAACAACCCCGAAAATATTGAAAGTAGTAGGAGAAAATAACCAAATACTGCTTGTACTGGTACTTTGGAGAACAAGTCATTCAGGAAAGTGGATATACATGTCTAGACCAGTGGTCAATGAATAAAAGGGCTCCGTGGCAATGCAAAACGCCTTGAGTTGTTTTCGTTATCCACCTCGAAACGGGAACGATCTGGATTTTCTGGTGATAACTCCTGGACACCATTCCCTGAGCGCGCCATGATTTAATTCAATCAAGTAGATAGTTCTAGATGTATGTAACAGACATTGAATAAGAGAGCGTATGAGCTATACCAACTTATCCTTGTATAATTTCATACAGAAAAAGTCTAGCACACATCAGAACTACCAACCCAAGTTACGCAAGAGACTAGTACAATGCTCCTACAACTAACAGTAATCGGGCTTTGATGCAGCCTACGAAAGGCGGTGCACTGCGCCCTGGTTGAACCTATGCTTGGAAAGTACCGACGTCATTATGATGAAAAACACAGCGGAAGTACAACTTTAGCCTACTTTGACTAGCTTTTCACGGTACTCTAGTAGGTTATGGATGCTTTCGAAATAAAGTTGGCAGATCCCTCAAAATCTGCTCAACTCCTAGAAGTGGATGCTGTAAAACATCAGAAGTATGGAAACAAGAATCGAGATGAAAAAGAGACTATGCTAAGCGAACCACTGTGGGAATCAAAAGTGACCAGATGATTAGAAGTGAAGTAGTTCAGTATGGGTTGTTTCACTCAAACTTTTTGATGAACAAAATTAATAAGGACGTACGAGATTCTGTGTTGGAAGCTTCATCATCATCAGATGGAGCCAAACCAGTATCAGGTTCCGGTTCTTCGGTATCCTCCGATGATTCCTCCTCACGTTGTGGATCCGCTGTGTGTTCTTCGTTAACTTGCGATTGGCGCTGACTTCTTCGGCGCTCAAGCCAACTGACAAGCATGATTGCGGAATGAAGATAGTGAAAGGTAATAAAATTGTTTATGGAGGTTTGATACAGTTCCTTCAAGCAGTCCATCAGATCTAAAGAAGGGTTTATATATTCGACCCGCTCAATCGACTGGCTGACACACGAAGGAGACGATTTTACAAGATCACTGGCGTATACTACGAGAACCCCATTTATCAAATTCAAGCGTCTGAAAAGGGCAGAATAATCAGCCTCTCCGGCAACCACAGATACACGACAACAAACATGGGGAACATTAACATACTTTACGGGTTCTTTACGGATATGATGCGATTGGTTCTGATGACCACGTACTACACTAGTCGTTTCTAAACTCTTTTGCGTTGGATCCCTTCTTTGAAATCGCCAGGTAGTCGAAAAACCACACAAATCCGCTCAACTCACAAAGTATTGGTTCACGACTCCATCAACTCATCATTCGACTCAATCCTAATTGTGTTACGCTCTGGTCTACTTGACATGCGACTTTCTTTACTCAACATTCCGCGAACTTTTGATTCAATATTAGGGGTATCATTCTTTGTAATTCTTTTTCAAACCCGTAGGTTGATTAGGCACTTAAGTTGTTCAAAGTCCCAGTCAAGTATTCACACATGAGACCTAGTTAGCGCATTTCACATAACTCTGCTGCGTCTTTGGCTCGCACCATGGAATGAACAGGTTTAGCAATACTTCGCTGCTACTTTTGATGGCTAGCAGATTGTGCTAAGAACTTTTGCTGCTTGAATACAGCTGTGCGACCACACGACCGTAACGCCCATGTCGAATCCAACTGATGGTATTGCCTATTAGATAAATTAAGGAGTTGAACTTAGACTAATCTAAACCTGCATGATGTGAACATTCGACGCAACACTAATCGACACTCGGTTGCCGGGACTTTGTCGAAACTTCCGTATGAATGCATGATGTACGGTGTAACCGATTGAAAACTGTTAAACGGTAATAATGAAAGAACTGGAAGATTGTGATTGGGGGGAGTGTTTGGAAATATTTTTGCCAACAGCTCAAGGGGAAATAATGATTATTTTTAGTTGCAGAAGTCGCAAGGTTTACAATGAATGGTAGAGGGAAACAACCCACTTTTACGGAACTGAAGCAGTATCTGGTAGTGCGGTTTTCTGAGATGCCATCCAATAAAAACAATGGTTCTCTGATATTCTCAGTTGAATTTCGCTGCCGCAGAGCTCATTCGGTCGCAAAGTTCAGTACAGTGAACGGTTTTATTTCAACAGCTACCTACATCGAACATCAATTCTCACATAAATACATTACGGTATCATGGAGGGAACCACTGAAAGGCTGGCTAGAGGCGGGTATCAGAGCTGATGTGATGAATTTTCATGAGACGAATTCAATTAAAGGTCAGTTCGATTATGCGCGAGTTCGTTACGTTCCTGATGAAAAGAACTTGTGAAAGCTTTGGGTTAGGGAGTAAATGGTGTAGTGCTATGCTCGACCTTTCATAATCCCCGCGAAGGATCCCATGAAGGTTTAACCCGTGAGACAGGCGCGGCAGAAAAGATAGACATAAAAGCAGCACAGCAAAATAGGTTTTCCCTATCCATTACCACTGGTGAATTCACAGTATGGTTGATACTTCTATCAGCTGGAAAGATTTCAGGCATTCAGACGTGAACTAGCGGCCAGGATGCCACTGGTTCAAATCCAAACCAGACACTTTGATTGTTATTGTCTGATTTCCTTAAAGTTACATGCCAGCATCGAAAGGGTCCCACTGTGAGACGGTTTCATCTTGACTAACTTTCTCGTGGTTTTCAAAGCTCCCAGGCCAAACGATAAACCTAACTGGTCCGAAGTACTTTCGATGTGATGACCGGAAAAGAGGGAACGACCAATGTGGATATCACTGGACTTGGATACCAGCAGTTGGAAGTTAATTCGTAGGACACTCACTAGAACATTTGGTTGAGTTCTACCGATAAGTTGCCGAAGTTGATAGTCTTTGGACTATCAACGGACTCCGATAAGCTACAGACAAGTGTACTCTCAAATGGAAAAAGCCTACTTACTGGAAGAAAGCAAGTGCGATTCGGATTTCTGGATCGCGGCTCCGACTAGCTGAAAAAGAATTACAATGAGCAGCATTAAGGCGCACTCCACTGTAAGCATTGAATTTGGCTCTTTGACGTGAGATTAGTTTTGTTAGTGCGTTTGGTAGTGCTTGCACATGATCAGTGGAGTCCATGAGTCAGTCAGCAGTGTATTTCGCAAGTCCCTTCGTGAATTTGGTAGTATGAGACGGGAAGCGAGAGAATAAGATGAAAAGTAAGAGTTCGGGCGTGAGCGTCAGCCCGAAAAGTTCGCGTTTCGAAACAAACAAGACTTCAGGTAGCGTAGAAGTTGGTAGTTGCGCCTCCTAGGGACCGAACAGTAGCGCTATACGAGAAACAGCAACTGAGAGAATTGATGTGACGCGATGGGAGGGCAATACAATACTTTGACAGTACAGACCATAACCCGGGAAAACATGAACTCTTCAGGTCAAGTGAAGTTAGGAACGCCATAGAACAGTAGCCATGAAAACAGCCTACCATCACGGATTCATTATGAAAAAATCGTTCAGTTGTAGCACGCTTTCGTTGTCTAACTGGCATGCCATCCGAATGAAACACGAGGGCTGGGTTACTGCCAGATAGACAGGGGAAGTCGAGAGGCAGAGGTCGGGTTCGAACCACGGACCTTCCGGTCAGCAAATTCACGCTCTAGCCACTAAGCCACCATCAGACTCAAGAACAATACAAAAGTAATAAATATTGGTACTTAGCTGCCATTCAAACATGAGAAAGGAATGTTCGATAAAGAGCTGAAAGAAAATGGAAGAGAGGGACTTATCATGGACAGCCTTACGTTCATATGAGGAATGGTCATCAGACGCATCAGGGCATCACATCGAAGTTGGACTCAATCAACGGTCAATCAAACACTCCTTCAAAAGAATGTGTGAGCGAGAGACGAAAATATCTAAATATTGGAACATTAGAAAGATTACACACTACTGGATATTTCTGACGTTGAGAGAGTCGTTTGTTGTAAATTACCCGGAGAGAGAGGGAGAAAACCATCATCCTATTATGCCGTGCTATGTATTTCTTCCTGCTGTTATGTAGTAAAAATAACGACGTTCGTTCTGAACAGTTTAGCGTCCGGCAAGGAGGAGATCAATAAAAAACGAAGATGGAATAATGTACCCAACTTAAGCAGAAAAAGATTATTGTGTTCCTAACCAAGTGAGCTGTACATATCAACTGAAGACCATGTGGAAGTAGTAACCAGTAAAGAAGGTGCGAAACATGGCTGACTATTGTACACGTTTACTGCCATTCATTCCATGAACGCCTCCGCCGAACATCGGCCTCCAAATCTGTGAAACGACTGTTTCAGGAAGCTATGCACTGTCTATTATCCAACACAAAGTGCACTTCTGTTAGCATGGCGAACAGAAACCCACATTCGTCATGAAGAAGCACTTGTAGCTCTGTGGTAACTGTTGGCAAGTAGTTATGCAAAAAACCAGCTGCAGCTGATAAATGGTAAAATTTTGCAGCTACTTTACCCACAAACCGTATTCCACATTTGATATGACGGTATGCAAATGCGCTGATAATAAGAATTTGTAGACGTCCCTGTTGCAATCGGTCCCACCTACCCCACGGAACAGCCCGACCAGGAAGAACATAATTTTAGCCGGCCCGAACCGTGAGCTCTTTGGGACGGGGAGCACCCATAGTAATCAGCACTGCCTACAAGTTGGGTAACAGATTGTCATTAGGGAATCACTCATCTGGATGTTGAGCCTGTGATAACGTGAAACTATAAGCTTTTTTTTAAATATTGGCCTTCTTTCAGACTAGTGTGCACTTACTTCGAGTACCTTGGGAGGCAGCTTCACCGTTGACGGATTCTTGAGAACGGCTTTCTGAGTCTTCATGAGTATGCGGGAGCCAGTCCAAAGTCTATAAGGAAGAAGTCAGACAGATATTGGCAATGCCTGAGCGCAACGGTATTGGTTTGATTAGTTGTTTAAGTGCTGGATAATCCCGAAGTGAATATCGCCTAAACCTGATTCTTCTGGGAGGTTATTTACGAATATTGCCAAGTAGGGTAATCAACGTTTTTGTGGTTCCTACCGTATTGTTCGCTGATCACTTTTGGCTGTTGCTTTAACTTGAACCTCGAAACTAGCTTTCGGTGCCAGGATCACCCCTACCGACACTTAGAAAACATCGTCGAGTTTTTATCACGCTAATTAACGGGTCTGAATCTGCTCCCTTGCTAAATCAGTCAGCAAACTAACTGCTTGATCACTGGACCCGCTGGCTTTACAAAAACCAGCGAGTGAATGGAACAACGGTAAACAAATGAAACCTTATGACTAGCATGTTGATGTAGAAAGTGAACACAATCCACCTTTATAGTGTGCTTCACCTTATGATAACAGAATCAACGGAGTACACCGGACGTTGTATTCTACGAAACAGAAGAAGGCGAATCGCCTGTACTGATCCCATAACAAAAATTGGAACACTGTGGGTGCAAAATGCATTGCGTACAGGTTAACCCTCCTCTCCTGAAAAACATCAACGTTCGTAGGCGATACGAGGTTTAGCGATAAATTCAATGTTAGTGGTCGGAGGAGCGTAACTCTTGTGGACCTAAGGCGACTGAATGCCCTGAACAATGTATGCTCCGTTGTGAAGCTAAAAATAAGAGGTCATTCGCTGACACCATCTGGAAGATGAGGCGAGAGCGGTAGAGTGAATATTTTTCAAACAGCGGATCAGGGTGCCACTAAATACATTGTGATGAAGAACCCAACCCGAAGCCTGCCGTAGTATAAATGTTCCCGAAACTATGGAAAGAGTAGTTACCTTTGGATCAACGTCCTCAGCGGATTCCGTTTTGTTTAAATCGAACAAAAACACTGGGGCGTACATGTGACTGACCAATAGGTGACGGGCACCAAATCCTACGGAGCTGCCAACGCCACTAGCAGGAAACAAACCGTCGTAGATGCGAGGAAAAGGTGGCTCAAACTTGACGGAGGTGATATGACCCGGACCGTAATCCAGGCGGATACAACGTCTCTCTTCGACCTGTGCGGGTAAACCCAAAGGTCGTGTAATCTGATAGGGCAGTGGTTGCACAGAATCGCCAATGGAGGAAATTCCTATGGAAATAGAAATAACGGCACAGTGTATATTCACTGATCTTTCGGTCATAGACTTAATCTAAGTGATATTAAATTAAGAGAAACGGGAAGCAGCAGCTATTGCCTACTGTGAATGTGTCTAAATGTTGGTAGCATGGGTGTGCTTACTGGTGGTGGATCAGACGGTCGTTGATCTGTTCGCCGGGCTTGGCAATTGGCTTGCAAACATTTCGTCCCTCACGCACTCAACTGCACACTGGTGATGTCTCTTCGACTGGGGACGAAACGTCTGAAAGCCCATTGCAAAGTTCGGGGAACAGATTAACGAACACCTGATCAACCACCAGCTATCGCCTACTATCTGGTGTCAAAGCACACGTAATCGGAAAGCCGGCTTTTTTACTCCTAGAACCAACGAACAAACTGGCGATAGTTTAAGATTATCCTCCCTGATGAAAACAATTTTTCAGACGCAAATTTTTGTCAAACATCCACTCAGACTCGATAAGGTTAAGACTTCTTATAGCTCACAAAACATATCGAAAAAATGTAATTCAGAAGGTGTGCTGTATGAACTTCCTGACGAGTAGTTTGGGCAGGAATGTTCTGATCCTTAATGCAGTCGCCCTTCCTGTATCGTGCGCCTGAGTAGAAAGATGGCTAAAGATAGAGATGACTTCGCGCTTCTCTCAAATGTTTACCGTTGAAATGGATCGGAAAAACTGCAATAACTGACTTCGGGGAAATAACGCACAACCGCGAAGTTGTAAGCGCGTAGGCTCTGTGTTGTATTGGACAACAGCTAGGTAATCATACACCCAAAACAAACAAACTGAGGCAATGGGTTGTAAAGAAACTCGCTTCGTCGCTACGATAGACGTCTGATTGCATTCAGTCACCAGCAAGCAAACCTCCTGACAAAAACCGAGATTATACCACGTTCAATTGATATGGTAATTCAGATAAAGAGGTCAGTCTTCATAAGAAGTCAACCCAAAAAGCATTACTGATCAATATTGGAAATGACATCCGGGTAGGCTAGGACCCAAAGGAAATATGCACAAAACTGCATTGAGGTACAAAAACACAGTACCTCTCATGCATTGCAGTTGGGACAGTTGAATTAGAAAAACAGTCCCAAGAGGTATAGAATGACAATGTGCCTGTTTGAGTGTTCAGATGCAAATGGCGAGTAGTTTGCCTCATTTTTGCTTCCGTCTTGGCTCTCAAGTTCTTAGACAGAAATAAGCAGTGCGCTTCTCGATAATTCTCATATATAAGCGTCGGGCTCCACTGTCTGCATAGTAACCGGTAAATCCAGTCGCACATCAAAAATCAGCATCCCCTCACATCAAGCTAACTTCATTAATGCGGTCTCGTACAGTGTAAAATAATTTGGGCTTTAGAATTTGGAACCAAGTGGCAAACATTCAAAAGTGCTGCATAGACATCTACGATACTCGGTCAAGTATTTTATCCATCCACCACAGTATTTCCTGAGTAAGCAACCTTTCCGTAACCACAAGGGAACTACTTTGTTTCGCGCACTCCTGTACAAAGGCTAGACCTGAAGCTGTCAACTACGTCCGTCTGTACGAAACAAATGTGTCAACAACTAATATTTGGGCAGACTAATATTTCAATGAGAATGTAGTCGAACTTAAATTATCCGTATCCAAAAAGAAATAGATATCTGGGTCGACCAAAACTGACACTACGAAACAGTGCACTGTTTTATTGATTGCTGCGGCGTCGAAGGGAAGATCAATGCGTCCAGGCACCAAGCCGACCACTAACCACATGCTCGGCAGTTATCGAATTGATGTTACCAGCCTTTTGTGTCGGTTACTTGCTAAAATGTGCCCACCTGGAAAATTTTTTAACCCAATGATGTTGCCAAGACATATTTCTCATCCAGCTTTTGTTCAGACCTAGGATCAATTTAGTCACTCATTCCGCGCATCGAATTTTTCAGGAATCATCACCAGATATTTACGCACGATCATGAAGCGTATGTCCTTCCTTAGTGTTGACGTCAGTGACGATGAAATATTCACGCTATTTCTCACGACATATCAAGAAGTAAAAGTCCTCCAGACTGAACTTCCGGGTAACTCAATGACATGAAATTCAAGCAAGCTCTAGAGCCTCATATTAATCATACGATGAGGAGTCAGTTTCAAAAGACAAAGTAGCCACCAAACATCCTGACTCTGGACTAATTTTTTTTAGTGAATTCACCGCCATTTCGGCTCTTGTGTCTTCTTACATTGAGACACTCGGGATGATCTAGCACTTAGATTCAACACTCTTGGTCCCCATCAGTATAGTTCGAAACTAGGTTACGCGCCAAGCTAATGATAAACTTGGCATGGACACCAAATTCAGTGAATCCTAGAAGTTACTTGAATTCTGAAAGGGCACAAACTGAAACAGATATGAGTGTGTTTGGGAAAGCTCATGAAAAAGTAGGCGATCGGCTAAATGCGTGGCATTACGTTGCTGAAAATTTGGCAGCCAAATAATAGATTCATCGTGATAAACCAGATGCACTAAATGAGATTGTTTTGTGGGTCATTTCGAGTTGAGGACAGATGTTCCTGACTAAAAAGAGACAAAACAATTTCAACACACCTTGGGTGAGCCTCCGGAGATCGAAAACACGCACGAAACCATCGGCAAAAGCCAGCGCAATACGGCGAGCTCCATCCAATGGATGAATATCCCCGGCCGTCACGGGAAATTCGAATTTCATACGCAGACATCCGGCGTGCCAACCTTTTGGATTTGGTGGACTGACGGATGAGTCACGGAAGTAACACCGCTGACTGCAGGGAGTGGGTACAGACACCGGTTGTCTTGTGTCGAAGATGACAGCAGACTGATCATGTGACAGAGTTATGAAGCATGTTGGGTGATCTGGAAGAGTGAGAACCTACAAGGAAGACACGGCGGCTCGCTGAGAAGGGGAAACAACTCCAAACTATACGATACAGCAATCTGCTATGCTTCAGCAATCCGACGAAACAATGGGTAAAAATAATCAAATCAACAGTGGCCTTCAAAAAGGAAGATAAGCGAACAAAGAGATTTTCAAGAGCCGCCGAGTTACACAAGCAATAAGTGAAGAACAGGCGCAGAGAATGTACAAAGGATTAGGAAATAAATCAAGTCCCGCAACAACTGTCAAGTGAATAAGAGTGTGATATAATATCGTGAAAGTATTCTGGTTCGAGTATCAAAACACACGTTTAGGCAACGTTTCAACCGCAGATGTCTGTAAACACGATACACACGTTACATTCTTCTTCAGGCGGTCAATCATGATCACACGACATGAACATTAACAATGACTCAGTTATGTGCGAAACAAGTGCTGAGTCATGATACATTTGAACCCTGAGTAAAGGATCTTCGTGCAGTAATCCCTGGATGGGCATGAGTTCATGTTCACAGTAGGAATTCATCAGACACTCGTTGTGAAATTCATTAAGATAACCATTTGGGTGGAGATGTTCGCTCAGGCTGTTTTGTGGTGTGTGGTAGACAAGAAAATGGATGAAGTAGCAAATGATAAACTAGACAGTTCGTCGACCAGGTGGTCGGTTCTTAAGTGACTAGCTCTTCAGGACGATGAATTGGCCTGAGGTAGAAAATGAGTGTGCAATGTGCTTGTCGTTCTTTCGGCGGGTAACTACATGGTACAGAGAAGCGAGACGCGTACAGGATGATATGTTCTTGACAGAAAATGAGACAGACTGGGAGTTAGACTAAATGCCCGAAGTCTCAGTTTTCAGTTGAGGAACTACAACAATGTGCTTGTCTTTCGGCGGGTAACTACATGGTACAGAGAAGCGAGACGCGTACAGGATGATATGTTCTTGACAGAAAATGAGACAGACAGACAGTTAGACTAAATGCCCGAAGTCTCAGTTTTCAGTTGAGGAACTACAATAATAATAATAATAATAATAATAATAATAATAATCAATCAGCTGTAACATCCTTTCGGTGCCTATCTGTTATACTACCCGAAGGGAGCACGAGGGCAGGGATACTGCCAGGTTGCCCAAGCGTAGACAGGGGAAGTTGAGAGGCAGAGGTCAGGTTGGAACCACAGACATTTCGGTCAGTAAATCCACGCTCTAACCACTGAGCCACTTCGAACTGGTGGATTCATTGGTTCACAACGCACAGCTGGTTTTTAAGGTAGACATCAATCCGTAAAATTCCTAGAAAAGCGGTCGGGGGAAGTCCTCAATAGTGCTTATTCAAGCAGTATTCACTTAATGGTCCGCAAAAAGTCGGTGGAATCCTGTTTAACCGCGCAACTTTTAGATGACCTCACAGATCATATACCGCATTGTTTGGCTTAGGATTCCAGGCGAACTGAATCAGCTCATTTTTTCGGCCAGAACTATTAATATCTGGCTTTCTTCTATCGGCATTGTGAACAGATGCCATTGTGAACCAGTGACTCAACTATGAATCGGCTCAGTCAGTATCTAAACCGCGTTTCCTCCTTATGCCACAAATGGATAAGCCCAAACAAACCGAAAAACAAATGAAGAGGAGGAAAATCTAAAAGAAGTCACAGAGTCAAACTGGTCTCAGCGTAGAAGCATTTATAAGGGCATACAGAAGTTTCGAAAAACGACTTACGTCATAAACCGCATAACTATGGCAATAGACCGTCTCAATCATTGACTCTGAAGGCCGGTCAGTGAAAACACGAAGTACACAACCGCACTTGAAGCCAACTAAAACCTGTACGGATCAAAAGGTCAGAGTTGATATGTATGAAATGAATCATCATTATACCTGCCCACCATTTGTCTGCGGTAAAAACTTGGCGGTGAAAACGTTACTGTCTGCAGGAAGTTTTTGAGAATATGCCGGCTTGACAAACGAATCCTACAAAATGCTGAATAGATGTCAACGACGCACCTCCAGAAAAGCAGGTGTAATACAGATACGTCGATCATCCGAACCTGACAGCAAATAGTTTCCTGTTTCATCCCAACATACGGTGTTGACCTACAAAAGCCTACGTAACAAAAATGGGAAACGTACACATCCGTCATGCACAGAAATATTATTGGTCACTTGCAGTGAAGTAAAAAAGTGGTGGTTATCTGAAGTTGATGAACACTGTTTGTTAACATTACCTCGCCAGCAACTATCATCATCAAGGTGACCGGTGTACTCAAAAACGAAGCGGTTTTTTTGCATGTGGACTGAAATTTTAAGGCACGATGCGACCGCCACTGATCCACCCCAACACCCTGAATGTCACATTGAACACCACATGTAAGCCACCGGCCAATCTCGAGGAGTGCATAAGGCTGAATAAACCCACTTCGCCTAAATACAAAAGGCAAGAAAAACATAATGTTGATAAAAAATCAGAGACTGATCTACGATTACAGTGACGACGGCTGTCTTCTGCAGTTAGCCAATACACCCCACTTAGTATTTGGGTTGAATGGATGCTAGAGTGCAGAGTTTTAAAAATAAGGTCCATCCGGTTTGTTGATATGTATTGCTTTTTCGGAGCTGCCCATCGAACTGCAAAGGTAATTTGGTGGACCGAAATCGTATCATGTGAAAAAACGTTTGCAACGTTCAAAAGTCCCAGCATTACTGGAAACGTGGAACAAACCGGAGATCATAGCAGTCAGAATGGATGTGTTGAAATCCAACTTTGAACTACACGTCACTGACCTGCATTCATTCAAGGCAACAGATCTGCAGGATTAAGCGGTAGGTTTAAGAAGGACTTCTGAAGAAGTCGTAAGAGTTTACCATAAGAAGCCATCACTAAAAGCGCCATTCAAGGTTAAGTCACTGGTCACTTGGGGCTATCGTTACTATGGCATCTTTACCCGTCGTTGGGAGAGTGGTTGGCATCTGCCAAGTTACCGGCTGTAGAGACACATAAACGGATTACATTTATGGAAATACCTACCTATACTCATTGGCGTACGTAGTCATCAAATCACAGACCTATGAATTTCATAACCGCTTGACAATGTTGATCCAAAAAGTTGGTTTACTGCTCATCCATCAACAACAATAACAAATCAAACAGCACCAACAGTATTGCCATTGAAGCTTCATTGCCGTACAATCACAAAGTCTAATTATGTTTGAGGCCATAAAGCAGAAGGGAGAGAAAAGAATAAATGAGGTAGCGAACTGTTGCTAGGAAAAGTATCGCTCAGCTACAACACCCTTTCGGTGCCTATTCGCAGGAAGCACAAGGGCTGAGATAATACCAGGTTGCTCAAGTCTAAACAGCAGTAGAGATGCACCAGTTGGGTTCGAAACACGGATCGCCCGGTCGGTAAGTTCACACCTTGACCATTGAGGTATCCCGAGCTCAACTGG
>NW_008751853.1:556060-560554 GCF_000715545.1 Opisthorchis viverrini | reverse complement strand
AATAATAATAATAATAATAATAATAATAATAATAATAATAATAATAATAATAATAATAATAATAATAATAATAATAATAATAATAATAATAATAATAATAATAATAATAATAATAATAATAATAATAATAATAATAATAATAATAATAATAATAATAATAATAATAATAATAATAATAATAATAATAATAATAATAATAATAATAATAATAATAATAATAATAATAATAATAATAATAATAATAATAATAATAATAATAATAATAATAATAATAATAATAATAATAATAATAATAATAATAATAATAATAATAATAATAATAATAATAATAATAATAATAATAATAATAATAATAATAATAATAATAATAATAATAATAATAATAATAATAATAATAATAATAATAATAATAATAATAATAATAATAATAATAATAATAATAATAATAATAATAATAATAATAATAATAATAATAATAATAATAATAATAATAATAATAATAATAATAATAATAATAATAATAATAATAATAATAATAATAATAATAATAATAATAATAATAATAATAATAATAATAATAATAATAATAATAATAATAATAATAATAATAATAATAATAATAATAATAATAATAATAATAATAATAATAATAATAATAATAATAATAATAATAATAATAATAATAATAATAATAATAATAATAATAATAATAATAATAATAATAATAATAATAATAATAATAATAATAATAATAATCAATCAGCTGTAACATCCTTTCGGTGCCTATCTGTTATACTACCCGAAGGGAGCACGAGGGCAGGGATACTGCCAGGTTGCCCAAGAGTAGACAGGGGAAGTTGAGAGGCAGAGGTCAGGTTGGAACCACAGACATTTCGGTCAGTAAATCCACGCTCTAACCACTGAGCCACTTCGAACTGGTGGATTCATTGGTTCACAACGCACAGCTGGTTTTTAAGGTAGACATCAATCCGTAAAATTCCTAGAAAAGCGGTCGGGGGAAGTCCTCAATAGTGCTTATTCAAGCAGTATTCACTTAATGGTCTGCAAAAAGTCGGTGGAATCCTGTTTAACCGCGCAACTTTTAGATGACCTCACAGATCATATACCGCATTGTTTGGCTTAGGATTCCAGGCGAACTGAATCAGCTCATTTTTTCGGCCAGAACTATTAATATCTGGCTTTCTTCTATCGATATTGTGAACAGATGCCATTGTGAACCAGTGACTCAACTATGAATCGGCTCAGTCAGTATCTAAACCGCGTTTCCTCCTTATGCCACAAATGGATAAGCCCAAACAAACCGAAAAACAAATGAAGAGGAGGAAAATCTAAAAGAAGTCACAGAGTCAAACTGGTCTCAGCGTAGAAGCATTTATAAGGGCATACAGAAGTTTCGAAAAACGACTTACGTCATAAACCGCATAACTATGGCAATAGACCGTCTCAATCATTGACTCTGAAGGCCGGTCAGTGAAAACACGAAGTACACAACCGCACTTGAAGCCAACTAAAACCTGTACGGATCAAAAGGTCAGAGTTGATATGTATGAAATGAATCATCATTATACCTGCCCACCATTTGTCTGCGGTAAAAACTTGGCGGTGAAAACGTTACTGTCTGCAGGAAGTTTTTGAGAATATGCCGGCTTGACAAACGAATCCTACAAAATGCTGAATAGATGTCAACGACGCACCTCCAGAAAAGCAGGTGTAATACAGATACGTCGATCATCCGAACCTGACAGCAAATAGTTTCCTGTTTCATCCCAACATACGGTGTTGACCTACAAAAGCCTACGTAACAAAAATGGGAAACGTACACATCCGTCATGCACAGAAATATTATTGGTCACTTGCAGTGAAGTAAAAAAGTGGTGGTTATCTGAAGTTGATGAACACTGTTTGTTAACATTACCTCGCCAGCAACTATCATCATCAAGGTGACCGGTGTACTCAAAAACGAAGCGGTTTTTTTGCATGTGGACTGAAATTTTAAGGCACGATGCGACCGCCACTGATCCACCCCAACACCCTGAATGTCACATTGAACACCACATGTAAGCCACCGGCCAATCTCGAGGAGTGCATAAGGCTGAATAAACCCACTTCGCCTAAATACAAAAGGCAAGAAAAACATAATGTTGATAAAAAATCAGAGACTGATCTACGATTACAGTGACGACGGCTGTCTTCTGCAGTTAGCCAATACACCCCACTTAGTATTTGGGTTGAATGGATGCTAGAGTGCAGAGTTTTAAAAATAAGGTCCATCCGGTTTGTTGATATGTATTGCTTTTTCGGAGCTGCCCATCGAACTGCAAAGGTAATTTGGTGGACCGAAATCGTATCATGTGAAAAAACGTTTGCAACGTTCAAAAGTCCCAGCATTACTGGAAACGTGGAACAAACCGGAGATCATAGCAGTCAGAATGGATGTGTTGAAATCCAACTTTGAACTACACGTCACTGACCTGCATTCATTCAAGGCAACAGATCTGCAGGATTAAGCGGTAGGTTTAAGAAGGACTTCTGAAGAAGTCGTAAGAGTTTACCATAAGAAGCCATCACTAAAAGCGCCATTCAAGGTTAAGTCACTGGTCACTTGGGGCTATCGTTACTATGGCATCTTTACCCGTCGTTGGGAGAGTGGTTGGCATCTGCCAAGTTACCGGCTGTAGAGACACATAAACGGATTACATTTATGGAAATACCTACCTATACTCATTGGCGTACGTAGTCATCAAATCACAGACCTATGAATTTCATAACCGCTTGACAATGTTGATCCAAAAAGTTGGTTTACTGCTCATCCATCAACAACAATAACAAATCAAACAGCACCAACAGTATTGCCATTGAAGCTTCATTGCCGTACAATCACAAAGTCTAATTATGTTTGAGGCCATAAAGCAGAAGGGAGAGAAAAGAATAAATGAGGTAGCGAACTGTTGCTAGGAAAAGTATCGCTCAGCTACAACACCCTTTCGGTGCCTATTCGCAGGAAGCACAAGGGCTGAGATAATACCAGGTTGCTCAAGTCTAAACAGCAGTAGAGATGCACCAGTTGGGTTCGAAACACGGATCGCCCGGTCGGTAAGTTCACACCTTGACCATTGAGGTATCCCGAGCTCAACTGGCGCAGGATTATCCAAACGCTTAGTCAGACAACGTGGAAAGAAACTGACAGCAGGGAAATAACCGATATCAATTAGCCACCACTTCCTGCTACATCTCAAGCCAAGGACAAGAGGGACCATCACTCCGAAAGCGGACCACAACGACAGCCAAGTCCTTCGTCGTCTTTTTCTCACACTGCTGACAAGTCAGCTGCAGTCAGCGCAGTTCAAGAGGTGGCACAGAAAACGGCAACCAATTTCGTAGAACGATTCCGATGTTCCGTCATGCGTAGCACTTGGCCGAGCCACCCCAACTGATGATACTCGGTGTTCCCCACGACAGAAGTCGCTGTCGGACCAAAAAACAAGTTTTTTAGTTAACTCATCATGAACTTCCTGACACAACCCGGTACCAACAACATCTTTGAGATACCAGTGGTCAAAAGCTCAAGGACGCCTCACATTACCTGTTCACAGAGGCCATGCAGCAATACAGCCCTTACTGCAGCCCGGTATAGGCAAACAACTGATGTGCCTTTTTCATTACCTGTAGAGGCCATGCAGCAATACAGCCCTTACTGCAGCCCGGTATAGGCAAACAACTGATGTGCCTTTTTACACTCAAACGACCGACCCAGGAAAATGTTATTTGAGTCTTTGGGATTCGTACACTAGGTAAGACACGGTTCCGTCAGAGTTAATACGATTGCCAAGATATGTAACATTCTTCACAACCTCCAGTGCTTCTCCTTGAATTGTACATTACACGTTCCGCAGAACGACTTTGCGCTTTGTTGGTGCACAGAGAATGCAGAAAGATGTTACGGTGATGTTCAATTCATTCGACAGCGTTTGTGCTTAGCCATCGGTTAAATGGGTTTTGAAAACCAGGGTTTCGAAAACCTTACGACGTTTGCTTGGCTATTTCATCTATGACGAAGTTGAACGAGAGGAAAGAGCGGACATCATTCCCAGATACCATTTTTATAGGGAGGCTTTTAGGGAGCTCACCATACACCCTTACATGCCCAATAGTAAGTAAACATTAGGAAAAGATTATGTTCAAAAAATTCTGAGTGGTCCTTTTTTGAGCAAGTGTAGTTAGGAGCACTGACCGACTAACAGAATCGAACGCACCTTTGAATTCACGGAACAGAACGACTATGGAATGTCTGTACATATGGCGTTGCTCTAACACATAACAATGTATGAAGATGTGGATGCCCCAGTTAGGTGGCTGAAATTGATTGGAATCGGTAAGTAGGAACAACCGCGAACGACTGCTTTAGCTGTGTTTCGACCAGACTTTTTATGCAGTAATAAGTTTGGACATAACGGAATTCTTCTAGCTTCATAG
>NW_008751853.1:545282-551197 GCF_000715545.1 Opisthorchis viverrini | reverse complement strand
GGGAGAAATAACTCACCCTCGATAGATGAACTGATCACGCTTCATAGGTTGCGCTGGCTTGGCCACGTGTTGCGTATGCCAGTCGACCGACTTCCTCGAAGGGCTCTTTTCGCACAACCACCTGAAAGGGTGGAAGAGAGCCAGAGGCGGTCAATGACTTGGCAGCGAAGTATGAAAGTAATTAGCAGCAAACTCAGCTGCGCTGGTCACTACCGTCTTCCTGGATGGGGACCCCGAGACGGGCCACATCAATGGTTAGAGACATTGTCATATATGGCCCAGTCGCGCCCTCAATGGCGCTCGTGCATCCAAGCTATTGCCTTCAATGCATAGCTCCTTTTCCAACCCTCTCACCACTTGACAGCCCACTGGCAGTGCTGGATTTATGAACCAATTTATCAGCTCCGCCTGCAACGCGCAGCTACCTCCCCCTCCCCCCCCAAACCATCGGTGAACGAAACTGCGGCATCAACAACCACTGTACGACGAGTACGCGGTTATTACAGCTGACAATGATGACGATGTCCATGGCGTTCCCGTTGTCACTTTCTGTTGCAATTACCTAAACGAGTGTCTGGAGGTGTAGACTCCTCGGAATGATTGTGGCAGGATAGCATGAAGTACCCATCACGATCAACTTTTGTTCACCTTCACAATATGGTTTATAGATAAATTATGGTTATAGAGCAGTGAGGCATCGGTGTCAGACAGTGGTGTCATATGATGACGGAGAAACTGGACCCCATCACGAAGAGACTGGACCATACCATGGTGTGATGCTTTGCGCCCCTCCACGACTGTTAGGCAGAATGCCACACGGATCCCGCTTTGCCGCACGTCTTTAGGCTCTGCTACGGCCAAGAACTCCATCCCACGGAAGATTGGCCAAGAACCGGGACACTTGCCGGTCCGGCATCAAGGCGAGATCTGATTGGTCAGAAATCTGGACCCAACAGCCAATCGTGACCCAGTATTGGCCAGATGCCGGTTGCCAATAGCGCACCCAGAAGTTCCAGAAAGCTATTACCGCTTACGCTATATATACGAAGCGCTGTACAACTGTTCTTGACTTCGTTTTGGGCGTTAATAGACCTTGTGCACCTTTGGTGGTTGTTCTGACGTGGACGCTAGCTCGGGAGGCTCAGACCGAGAACTAAGCTGAGGAAAATACCGTTACTACAATTGGCGAACGGGAACCCACGATGTCAATCGGATTTGATCAGCTCCGAGAACTATTGCAGCAACAACAAAAGCAGTTTGAAGAAGCGCAACTGAAGCTCATTGAATCACTGACTCAGAAACTGCATATCCAGACAGCAGCAGTCAGTACTGGTGAGTCTTCTGTTTCCTCAACTGATGCAGCCGCGGCCTCAATTACGGAGTTCACATTTGACGCTCTTTCTGGTCACACTTTTGACTCCTGGTTCAAGCGGTACGAAGACATGTTCAAAACTGATTTTTCCAAATTTGACGATGGATGGAAAGTCAGACTATTGCTGCGAAAACTCGGCACACCGGAGCATGAACGGTTCACAAATTTCATTCTCCCCAAGCTGCCCCGCGACCTCAGCTTTGATAAAACGGTCAGAACACTGTCCCAGATATTCGGCGATCAAACATCACTGTTCAATATCCGCTACCAATGCCTTAAGTTGGCCAAGAAAGATGATGATGATTTCATCACGTTTGCCGGTGTTGTCAATCGAGATTGCGAGCGCTTCAAGCTCAGCTCAATGACGGAGAATCAGTTTAATTGTCTCATTTTTGTATCCGGCCTACAGTCATCCCAGGATGCTGACATCAGCACCCGGCTGCTTAATAGAATTGAACAGTATGCCGAAATGAAGTTGCAGAGCTTCACCAATGAATGTCAACGCCTCATCAACCTGAAGCACGACACGGCTATGATCGGTCAGTCACCTGTGCCCTCATGCAGCTGTGTACAGGCAATCAACTCCAGCGTGCCCAGAAAATCCGACAAGAAGCCCAATCGAAGTCAGGGTAAGCCTCCCACTGGTTGCTGGCATTGCGGTGAGTGGCATTTTGCTCGTTATTGCCGGTTCAGTCGTCACAAATGTTCCAGGTGCGGTTGTCGCGGCCAAAAAGAAGATTTGTGTCGACCTCAAAGACTGCAGCCACCCGCACACCACCGTTCAGCCCACAAATCGCGGTCCAACTTTGTTGACGGCCACATTCAAGGTTGATTTCGCCTGCCGAAGGAAGTTCCTGACGTTTCGTATCAACGACATCCCAGTTCGTTTGCAACTTGATACTGGCTCCGATATCACGCTGCTCAGTGAACGAACGTGGAAACGAATCGGTAAGCCACATGACGGCTCCACGGCCGTCAGTTTACTCTACTGACCGATCACAAGCCACTCCTTGTTGTGCTTGGCTCGAAGAAAGGAATTCCGGCATATACTGCCAACCGGCTCCAGCGCCGGGCCACTCTGCTTCTGGGGTACGACTTCAAGATAAAATACCAGTCCACCACCAGCCTGGGACAAGCCGACGCACTGTCCCGACTCATTGATTCAAGCAGCCCAGAACCAGAGGATACCGTGGTCGCAACAATAGCTTTGGAACCAGAGGTTAACCATGCAGTATCCGAAGTGGTTCGCAGCCTCCCAGTGACTGCCGACATGGTCCGCCAGGCTACCGATCAAGACCCTGTGCTGCAGCAAGTCATAAAGTACCATCGCAACCAGTGTCCGCGTACCTGCCAAAAAGACGAACTGAGGTCTTACTTCAACCGGCGTGACGCACTATCACTAGCCGATGGATGCAAGTTATTTTCAGAACGTGTGGTCATCCCAATGAAGTTACAACCAGCCGTCCTGAATCAGTTCCATAAAGGGCACCCGGGAACAAACAGGACGAAGTTCATTGCTCGGAGTTATGCCTACTGGCCTTTGATGGAATCTTAGATCGAGCAAGTCTCGAGATCTTGCCTGCGGTGCATCGAAGCATCCAAGTCACCGGTGAAAACCTACCTACGCTCGTGGCCACAACCGACCGAACCATGGTCTTGTCTTCGCATCGATTATGCAGGCCCAGTGGGTGGCCAACATCTTTGGTTTTGGTCGATGCTTACAGCAAATGGCCGCAAGTTTTTTCAGTGAACAGCCCCACAACTGCCCTCACAGTCCTGGAACTCCGGCGATTGTTCAGTCGCGTTTGAACGCCAGAGACTACTGTGTTCGACAAAGGCAGTCAGTTTACGTCGTCGGCGTTCGCCGACTATTGTCGGGAGTATGGCATAATGCATATACGCTCGCCGCCATTTCCCCACAGTCGAACGGCCAAGCGGAACGCTTCGTTGACACTCTGAAGCGGGCACTTCTGAAATCTAGAGAGTAGAGTTCCTGCTGGCATACCGAGCGACGCCAAACCCCAACTCACCTGATGGAATATCACCAGCGGCGGCACTGCTCCGAAGGAGGCTTCGAACACCGGATGACACTAGGCGGCCACAAAAAAGGCAGGCTAGTCACCGCAACACCAGAATGGATGAACAATTCAACCGACATCATGGAAGAACCGCGCGCTCATTCAGCGAAGGCCAGAGAGTGTTGGTTCGTGACTACTGTGGCATACACCCTACGTGGACCCCATGACTCATCCTTCGCTGGCGCGGCAAAGTGCTCTACGAGATTCAAGTTGGTCCAGCCAAGTGGATAAGCCACGCGAGACAAATCCGGCCGACAGATGCACCAATCTTGCCCACAGGACCGAGTGATATGAGTCTAGAAATGCTTCTGGACACTTTCGATCTCGGCACCATCCCAGAAAATCAAGCAGTTTACTTCGACGGATGCCCAGCCTGAACACGTATTACAATCACGACGTTGGACACACACAATGCCAAAAACTCCAGGTCCACGGACAATCATGGAGAACGTGTAGCCGTCACCCTGCGGAGAAAAACAGGTTTTTGTCGCCCGAAATTTCAGCAAGGATAAGTTCCCCGTTGAATTGCTCCACGTTTTATATTGCTCTTTATTTTATACATGCCACAACTCGCTCCTGTAAACAACTGTCAATCACGGTTAGAAACTTTTATTACTGCACACACCTGATTTGCATTATGGCTATCATCACCTGTGCACTAACAAGAGTGCCCCACGACACCCACTCTCTCATACCAGAATGGTCAATGATTAGAGATCTGATATGCAGTCTGCTGTTCCAACCCCCGATTGAGGAGACTTGTTCCGTAGAAGCGGTAGGGTAGTTGCATTTCCCGAAAAAAGCCGCTGCGTTGCGCACAGGTTTTGAGCCAAATGTTTTGGTTGAGGACCGTAATTGTCCTCATGTCTAAGTGTGAGCGCCCTGACAGTAACCCGACCGCGCGTAAAACCATGATACTTACGATACTAAACGAATCATTACCGTAAGGCAACGAAGCACCGGTGTAGATATATAATGTCGTTTCGTTGAGGGTGATGATAATGATGATATCGACGACGATGACGATAAAAAGACTGAAGCGAGAACATGATGATAGAGTTGCGGTGCTCGCAATCTGGATCCTTTATTCTGAAAGCTAGCATCAAAACAAACGATTCCAGTGTACGAGAAGAGTTACCTGTTGTTGTGCTTGCTTCAGTGTGCTAAAATTAAAGCCCGCCAAGTACATCGGCTCTCGGAGTTTGAACACTCGCGTAATGTGTTGCAACCCTCATGTCGGTACTTGGCTTCCTGTTCCTCCAGCTACGGGTATGAAAAATACGGTAGATTGAAAGCATATTTTATGGAGGGGAAAAATTATTACTCCTGTATTTCGAGGGACATTCCGCGATCGCTGAGGTCGGGATACATGGTTCGAGAGGGTGCAAGCGCCGAGTTGTAAATACCCCATCTTGATTGGCTGATATTCTGTTCAATCAGTTCTATAACAGCACAACCGGCTTGTCGATCATCCGTCCAATCGACGTGAACTTCGGTTATTCGTGTCCTGGGTGTTTGGAGTTGTTATTCGTCTTCCAAGATGGAGTCCAAGGGACCTTCCGTGTGTCTGACTGGTGACGCTAAATCATATAGTTGCTCAATGATATCCGTGGCCCTCGTGCCATCAGCGTTTGTCCGTACCTTCCGACTGGATTTAAATAACCTCAGCCAAACTATGGAGTCCAACCTTCCGTGTGTCTGACTGGTGACGCTAAATCATATAGTTGCTCAATGATATCCGTGGCCCTCGTGCCATCAGCGTTTGTTTGTCCCTTCCGACTGGATTTAAATAACCTCAGCCAAACTAAAGCCTCAGTTCCACACCGTTCCGAACCATTCTGCATCCCCTGAATACGTGCGCCGTACACATATCAAATGGTGGGTCTGGAGATGCGCTATGAACGAAATTCTTGTTTGGCGCCACAGCCCAATCATTCACACATACACATAGCACCGGTGCACCTCTACTTGACGAAGTGGTTCACACCAATGCTTCGTGTTCGTTTAGCCCTAGTACACAGACTCTGAAAATCTCCATTCTACTCCCATTGCCCAAGAGGTAGCTAATGATTCATTTGCTCCCGCGACTTGCCTCTTCCAGTGACTGTTTGCTGTTCGCTTGTTCGAAATGACTGAGCTGTTTTACTGGCCTGACTTTCCCCCGACCGGATAAAATATCTGGTAGCTGGAGTTATTTACGAATGCACAAGCCGCACTTATGACTGCTTGGATGGTTTTCCACCTTGCAGATCTGGCAGCATGCACGAGGGATGAAAACCTCGTGTGGTGGACGGGTACGCCCTGCAGGGAGGGTCGCCCTGCTACGTTGCACCATGGTGCGTTCGTATACTCGCCACCCCTCCAGTAGCACGGGTGTATCGCCCATCGCCGGTGGTTCTGAGTCTGGCCTTTAATTCAGGAAAACAAAAAAAAAGAGCAACGTTGCTGTTTGTCTGTAGCTGGAT
>NW_008751853.1:539763-544110 GCF_000715545.1 Opisthorchis viverrini | reverse complement strand
ATAACCTATTATTGCTATATCTTCAGGAGTTCCCCACTGTTTGTGACATTGTCCTCTTTTTGTGCAATCCGTACCCCCACAAATCCCTCAGTCATGCTCCATTCTGACTGTAAAACTATGATCATGCCAGACGGTATGCCACCCACAAGTTGGAAATAAACAGTATTATTATTATTATTGGGGGTGCCGGTACGTCGGATTTTTATTGTGGACTAGTCCTAGGTCCCCTCCCTGTCATGTTTTTCCCCTTCTTTCCGTTATTAGGCTTTATGCAACTAAATTGACATACCTGCACAGCACTGAGGAGCCAGCGTTATCGTCCGGTTATTCTGGAAATGGTGGGGATGACGATGAGGTGGGACAAGCGTAGAAGAAATATGTGAAATTGTGACACGTCAGTCACCGACAGTAGCGCGTTTTCACAAACCCACGCTGCTGCGTGCAGTAATTGAGGCGAGTCGGATGATGATATCATGTAGCAGCTGATATAGCATGACAACATTTTTAGGTATGATATTCACGGTTTTACACGATCTGTAGCGATATTCATTGGCCCACAACAAAAGTAGGTTTCCTGATCAAAAGGGTTTGGCGCAAACTTCTGACCTGAAGCCATCCGTCAGAGCAGCCTAATCGTTTAGAAAGTGAGCCTTAACACACATTGTAACACCAAAACCCAGGGGGTCAGCCGATTGCATTGGTCAGAACTAGACACACTGGCCGAATGGGACCTAACCACTTCATGCCGCCGTAAGTTGTAGTGTCTTCGTTTATAATAATAATAATAAGGATAATAATAATGTTTATTTCCCAACTTGCGGGTAGCATATCTTCGGGCATGATCATGCGTGTACAGTCAGAATGGGGCATGTGACTGGGGGATTTGCGGCTGGTGGGGATTCCGCGAAATGGGGACAACATTATGAACAGTGAGAAGTATTCAATGAAATAATAGTAGCAGGTTTCTTTCGGAACTTGTAGGGAACAATAGTCATTAGGTCCGACTAATTCAAAGACTAAGTCGGTTGACATGAACTAAAACTGGAAAACCACTGCTGGCCACGAGTGACCTTGGGCGGTTGGGTAAATGGCCGGAGTCACAACGAGATAAAGTGGAGGTGGATATGCCATAATTCGAATTGGAAAAACATGGCAAGTTTAGTCTCAAAAATATGGTGCAGTGTGAGAACAAGCAGACTCACTGGTTGCACTGTTGTAGGAAAGTTAAGTGCTGGGGTTAAGTTTGAGAAGGACACAAAGGTAGTTGGATTCGAACGAGAAGTCCAACAGGATGGAATAAATGTCGTGGTGGTGGTTGGGGTCAATGAATCGCATAGGCAAGTGGGGTTTTTTGGGAGGAGGAATGGAACAGTTGCGGGTGTACTATCAAACTGAGTATGGCAGTGCCATGCCATCATTGGCCTGACATGCTTCAGTTTTTGGACAGCCCCGTGATGGGCGTCGCATTTGAGATAATTCAGCTGGGGGTGTGCAGTTCACTGAGCAGCGGTATTCATTTCAGCTTGGTGGAGGAAACAAGCTGGAACGAAACCGATATGGGGTTGTAGGTTTTCTTGGTCTGCTTGGCGATCCCGGAGTTGTAGATCATATGCCAGGTGGAGTGGGTATCAGCTAACCAGGTCGTCCAAAAGGGGCACTTCCGAAGTTCAAAGCTTGAGAAGGTGATGGGATGGGAGGAGATTCACAAAACATGATGAATTTGTGGAGATATAAAATAGGATAATATGCAATAATAAACACAGGGGGAAAAAACTTGACGCCTGCTGCAATTAGGGTTATGACAAGGGATTATATGAAGTAGGAAATAGATAAGTTTTTACTTAGGAGGCAAGCGACCAAGGGTTGAGTTTGTTAACATACGATATTACATTGCAAGGGGTCTAGTAAAAGCCGATAAAGGCGCGTAGCGGCGTGGTATGGGAATCAGATGCATAAAGGCTGGTGGGAGTGGACTTCTAAAATAGCTGGCTGATCTGGTGTTCATTACTTGAGTTAGGTCATACCAGGAGAGAAAGTGTGTGCAAGAGTAATAGTCACTAGTCCCCGAAGCAATGCTATCAGCTCTAAGCTGTAGATGGTGCGTAGCAAGTATCTGCCACTAGTCAGTGTCTGCCACTGGGAGCGATGAGTAGATGTATTCTCTGTTTGGATGACGAAATGGGCTTTGGTGCTGTGTAGCGTCTGTTGTGACGAAGGCAGATACAGCTATGCTTACCGATGTAGGTCATGGGCACTTGCAGAGTATCTTTGGGCTATCCCAAGTGAACTTTTTTATTGTTTTTTTTTCACAGATGAGAGGCCAGTTTATTCAATTGTGGTTTATGGCATTGCAAGATGCATAACTCAGACGAGGCGAGCCCAACACCGGCAACAAACAGAAGTCAGCAGTACCTGGTAAATTGTTGAAATATTGGTAGCTCGGGTGAGTTTATTGGTTTTTGATCAGGTGGCTGTTGATCTGTTCGCCGAGCTTGGTAATTGGCTTGCAAACGTTTCGTCACCATAAGAGGAGACATCATCAGTGCGCAGTTGAGTGGGTACTTCTTCCTTGCCTGCGTGCGCTTATATAGCATTCGAGGGCTATCTGTTATCTTCTGACGTGATTGGCTACTTAAAGTGTAACAAATTTGGTGAATCTATTGGTCCATTTGTGATCTTTGTTGCGTTGTGGTCTGCGTTCCTTTGTGTCGATTGGTTATCCTCACGCCTTCTATTTTTAGTAGTTCGTTCCCTCCAGATAGCTTTCGAATGCTATATAAGCACACGCAGGCAAGGAAGAAGTCCGCTTTCAACTGCGCACTGATGATGTCTCCTCGTATGGTGACGAAACGTTTGCAAGCCAATTGCCAAGCTCGGCGAACAGATCAACAACCACTTGATCAACAACCAATCAGCATTGCCTTTTTGATTTCCTGAATTTAAAGGCCAGTCTCAGAAACATGGGCGATGCACCCGTGCTACTGGAGGGGTGGCAGGTAGAAGCAACGCACCATGGTGCAACTTAACAGAGCGACCCTCCCTGCAGGGCGTACCCGTTCACCACACGAGGTTTCCTTCCCTCGTGCATGCTACCAGATTTACAAGGTGGAAAACCATCCAAGCATTCATAAGTGCGGTTTGTGCATTATTAAATACTCCAGCTACCGTTTTTTGGTCGGGGGAAATTAAGCCCAGTAAAGACAGCTCAGTTCGTTCGAACAAGCAAATACCATAAAGACGCTGCTTGAGGCAAGTCACGGAGGAGAAGTGAAATGGCAGTTTTCATTGGGACCGCGAGACTGGAATTTTGATACTCGTGGCGATTGCACCATGGCTAAACGGCTTCGAAGCGTCGGTGTGGGCCGCCATGTCAAGCAGGAGAGTTCCGTGATGTTTTGCGGGAGTGTTCCGTGTGGCTAAGCATCAAATGGATATATATGAGCGCATAATGCGCTCTGCTAATAAGATGAAGAAAAAAATCGACTTTGGATTGGCCTTTATCAGTTGGAGTTAGGCGGTGACCACCAGTAACTAGACAGAGCTGAAAGAGTAATCCGGGGTGGATACTGGAATAGGACTAGGCATAAGTTCACGGATTCACGCCTTCACGGAGTGATACACAGAATCGAGGCTATTGTCCAAGTTTCCCAGGTTGCTTTTGTTCTGGTCGGTAAGTGGCTGTCGTTCACCTGAAAGGCAAAAGTGAAAGAAGGGCGTAGCATTGCTCTTTATGTTCTCAGCTCGGGGTAATATGCTCGCAAGTGCGAGGATTCGCATAAATAATTGTCTAATAGTGCTTTAAACTGGGTTCTAGAAGGAGCGTGAACAACCGTCGGAGGAAGGTCATTCCACACACCTACGACCCGAAATGAGAAAAAAAGTTGTCTGATGAATGTATGTGCTCTGAGATTGAAAATTTTCTTACTATGTCCCCGCCGTGTGTTCGATGGTTCAACGGTAAGAAAACCTGTTTGCCAAGCTTTGTTCAAGCTGGGCATAAGTGAGAATTAGGTCCCCCAGGTGGCGACGGTACTCCAGGGGAAAGAGAGCAAGCACCGCGAGACGCGTTTCGTAGTCCACGGATTTTAGGCCGGCAACCATTCTCGTAGCGGCTCGCTGGACACGCTCAATGAGGGTGACGTGTTTCGTGCGTCCTGAGTGGACAACCTGGTTGGCGTACTTCAGAAGCGGTCTGACGTAGGCCCCATAGAGCGCTTGGAAGTCCTGCGAGTAATACGGGAGAAGGTGCGTCGGATCATCCGTAAATGGCGAATGCCTTTTGGGCAGATTTCTCATGGTGCAGTGAGAAGGACAAGTTTGAGGAGACCCAGATGCCCAAATCCTTTT
>NW_008751853.1:532959-539276 GCF_000715545.1 Opisthorchis viverrini | reverse complement strand
TTTGGGAGAAATCCGTGTTGGGCTGGAGATATCAGGTTGCTGGAAGTAAGGTGATCTAGGATGGCTCGCTTCAGAATGCGTTCCATCACCATGCACGGCACGCTGGTGAGGCTTATAGGCCTGTAGCGGGCGGGCGACAGTCGGTAACCAGTTTTGTAGATTGACGTGACAATCGCTTCCTTCCAAGTAGAGGGAAGGCGGCCTTCGTCAAGCGACTGACGAAACATTAGGTGTAAATTATTTGCCAGCGTAGAGGACGTTTCTTCCAGTATATTTGGTTGGATCTCGTCGGCCCCAACGCGCAGAATGGGTTGATCTTATGCAAGAGTTGACGAATATCCTGCACCGTGAAGACCAAGTCGGTTAGAGGCTGTTCGTAGTTCTGCCTTGACAAACGTGGATGTGACAAAGACGCTGGGGCTGAATATAGACAGGCATAGTGTTATCTGTAAACCTCAGATACCACTGTTGGGTCAGGGAAACGCGGATGGCTTGTTTCTGCGGCGATGTCTCATGTACTTGAGCAGGACGTTTTTGTTTTTTCGAGCGAGGTTCAGAATGATGGCTTGTTTTCGTATGTTCCGTTGACGGATTTCTGAATCGCAGCGGTTCCGCATTTTACGAAATGCCAGCTCATCTTCCGTATCCCCTGTTGTCAACTTTTTGAAAAAAGATTTATGATCTTTTTTCAAGGAGTCCCCAAATTCATTTTGGCAGCCTGCGGTTCGTCGGAGTGCGTGCCGATATTTTTGGGACGAACGTTGCGTCAGCCCCGTGAACGTTTTGGACAATGGTCCTATATAGTTCTTACACTGGAGCTGGTCTCAGTGTGATTTGTTCGAGAAAGATGAGCGTTCCTGAGAAGTCTGCACGGCAGAATTCTCGAAACCACGTTTGAGGTTCGGGATTTCTGGCCCAATAGCAGATGTAATCAAAGGTCAGCACACAGTGGTCGCTGCTTCTTGTGGAGCGTTAATTGTTACCCGATCAACGAAGTGTCTTTCGTTGGTGATGACCGAATCCAGCAGAGATGGTTGTTGGCCTGCGCGGTATCTGGTGGGTGCAACGACATATTGAGTTCAAGCGCTCTGTTGAACGACGTCAATCAGCGCTGCTTCAAAAAGCCCGCCTGATCCGACGCGCCGGAGTTCCATCCAGGAGGCCTTTGGGGCGTTGAAGTCACCTAACAGCAGGAGATGAGTGAGGTGGTATTTGGATGAGTTGCTCAAGGGTTTGTATGAAGAATTGGTCGTCTTCTGGGGGACTCAAAGGGCTACGGTGGACCACACCGAGAAGGAGAGAATCGGAAACGCGCAGCGAGATTTGGACTAACAGTGCATCGCAAAACGTTGCGGGGGTCGTATCAGAGAGGACAACCGGGATTGGTAAGGCCGCGTGTAAGTACACAGCAACCCCACCTGCCCGCCCTTGTTTTGAGTCGGCTCGAAAAATAGAGTAACCGTCTATGGAGATCTCCGCGTCAGAGACATCTGGTGTGAGCCAGGTGTCTGTGAGTGCGATTATGGACGGTTGTTCAAGGCAAGCTGACCGTTCAACATCGCCGAGTTTGTTGAAAAGGCTGAGGCAGTTTTTGGACAAGCGTTTCAACACCGGCTCTCCTGCTTTCGAGGGTGGGGAGCAGAAAGTTGGGTGACCAGGTTGGTTAGCAAACTTAGTAGTTGCGCGCCAGTTTTGAGTTCAGGCTCCGAAGGGGCCTCTGGGGCGATGTCGTCGGCTTCCTGTCTTCATGGTTTCCGGGGGTGCTTTTCGCTTGCGAAGTTTTTTCGTTCCGTGTGGACCCGGTTTGCTCGGGCCTTTTGGCTTTGTAGGACGAGGTCTTTTCCCCCGTGGGCGAGAATTTCGACCGTTTCTGTTTGTAGCTCTTTCAGCACCCCTTTTGGGCGACCAGATTTGCTGTTGATCAGCGATTTGCGGCAAGCTTTCGCCTTCCTGGATTCTTGAGTGTTTTGGCGCGGATTGGCCGGGCAAGTGTCTCTGTGAGTTCCTGGGAGCTGGGTGGCGGCACCAAGAAGTAATCATTTTGGTGGCGCTCCCAAGAGGCTCGTTTTCGTGGAGGACTGCACCTTGAAGCCAGCCAGCAGTTTTCTAATCTGGCGAATTTTATGTGGCTTGTTTGGCTGCAGTCGCACTTCTTTCGTGTTTTTGTGAACACTTAATTCGCCGGCGATCAGCGTGGTCAACTGGATTTACGAGGGATTTTCCGGATGGCTGTGGTCACGCTTATGGCTCAGGTTGTCAGGGTCCTGGGCGGCGGTTGTGTCCACAAGCAGAGAGGCCGCTTTTGACGGAGTGGAGCTGAAGATTGCCTTCGCTGTTTGCCCCCGCACATCTGACTTAGTACAGTTCAAAGGCTGTGGCTTTGTTGAAGAGTGCATGGCTGCAGCTGTGTTGTCTGTTACAGAAATAAGCGTTGATGGCTCCATGTACTTTGGGCGCTGATTGCATGTGAGGTTTGCCACCTCCAGGGCATCACTGCCCTTGGTGGGCTAGAGACCTGTGGTGGTCGAATAGAAATTGCTGTCCGGAGATGCATCTGGTTTCGTCGGCCTGCTTCCGGGAGCACAACTAGATATGACCACAATCGGCTTGGTCATGAGTTTGGGGTCAGCTGAATTGGTGCCCATCGGAAGCATGTTTCGTTGCTCCACACCTGATTGGTTGTGTCCCAGCTTTCGCGCGTCTAGAGGGCGATCCTCAGATAGACGCCTGATCATTGTGTTGGCCTTCTGAATGCTGCCAGCCAGCTCCAAGTTCTTCTATACGTCAGATGGGGAACAAATAGTGACGAGAAGTCCAAGCGTTCGCTTGCTTCCCTTTTTGCGTAACCATTCTGCGTGAAGCGATTGGTGAGAGATTGGTGAGAGCATTCCTAAGGGTCGATTGTGCACACTTCGCTGGCGTGATTTCTCCGGAGAACGACCCCCAGATTATCACTCCGTTTTCCTTTAGGCGCCTGTCCACTAGAGGCGCTGTGGCGGTCTTTATAGCCGCGTCAGACGGCCCGGTATGGATATCGCGAGGTATTGGTCAATCGACAAAAGTTCCTTGCCAACTTTCATCCAAGCCGCTGCATTTTTAGTGTGTGAGTCCTCCAGTGCCTTTGAAAGACGCTCCAATTTCGCGTCGAGTATCCCGATTAAAGCGGAACACTCATATCGGTCTTTCTGAATCTGCAGTTGGGATTGGATACCGTTTTTGGGGGCTTTCCTCTTGGATGTGGAATGCATTGCGCCATTGCTGGCGCATGCAAACCGGTCAGGAGAGTTAGCTAGTCGGCTTATCTGGTCGTCCTGTAAACCCGTGCATTTGAAGTGCCACCAGGCCTCGCAGGTGCGGCATTGCATACCGCGTTTGACGTTCGACGGGCAGCCACTTCGCCCACATCTGTTGTGGTCTGTCAATGGCTGCTGAGGTCAATCGGTATAAATTAATGTTATGTTTAGGACTAGATGTAAAATAGGAAGTGTGCGCAAAATATCAAGGATCGTCTCTCACATATTTCGTTAGAGTAGTAAAATTCAACAATAACTCGTGTGTACTCTGTGAATAGATTGAAAAACGAAAAAAAATTTCACAAATTTGCACGAGGGAAAACGAAACCGATTTCGAACGTACCGCGCGCCAGGTTGCTGTGTGAATACCAACGTGGAAACGGCCGGTTAGCTATGACATTAAAGGTGCTCTCTGGCCTTATCCTCCGAAGATTTCTAAAAACTGGGAGAGGCAGATACCTGGAAACCAAGCTTGGTTTCGGCGTGCGAGAGGTTGCATCTATAATATCTTCACGCCCGATAGATTCTGGGACGGGGTCACTGCTTTCAGCAGCCCACAATGGTCGTGTTTCTCGATCTAAAAGCCGCCTTTGACTCTGCGGACCGTCGGGCACTATGGCAGTGTCTGCGGAGCAGAAGTGTCCCCGATAAATTCTTGACTCTTTTTGAGGCGCTCTACGCCAAATCCGGTGGGCTTGTGAGGGCCTACGTGAAGCACCCCCTGAGTTCACCCCATCAAGTGGTGTCCGATGGGGTTATCTTCTTTCACCTTTTCTCTTCAGCTTCGTCACTGATGCGATCATGGAAAACTCACTACCAGCATCTGACGTCTGTGGGTCCGAGGTGCTCCTGTGTCATCTGCTTAAAGATATCAAGTGCGCTAACGACATGGCTCGTCTGGAATCTGTCACCGTGGTAGCGCAAACAGTATTAAATAATTTAAACAATTCTGCCTCACGATTTGGCATGCGCTTCACACTTGCAAAGTGTAAAGTGCTGCTGCAAGACTGAATGGACTTGAACCCTAGACTCATGCCCACGGATGAACCAATTGACGCAGTAGCGAGTCTGTTTACATAGGTGGCTGTATCAGTCCCAGTGGTTTCGCGAAAGATGATATTTTCACCCGGATTAGGAAGGCCAGTTTGGATTTCGTTGTCGACCCACCTTTGTTGTAATTGATCATTTTTCTTCTGGAAGATGCAAAGTTCTAGACATATAATGCTGCCATTAAACACAGGAGGTAAAAGATGGTCGAAATCTGGACCATGATAATGCATGCATAATCATACACCTCAGGGGTAGATGGGGGCTTCATACTTATGTCAAACGTTCCTCTTAAATGATGACGATCTGTATTTCTGGACGACTAGTTTATTATTTGACGCGTAATGCCCAACGCCCTGTACTTTCTTTTTGCTCGAGTTCAGAAGGCCATTCCCGTCCCTGTTGTGCTATTCATGATAAATAACTTTATTCGCAACCGGTAGTTGGTACACCATCCTGCGTCATCATGTTAGCAATTCAGGATGAAATCATGACTGACATCAGTTGGGGGCGCATGTCATTGCACTGAAGCCTTCTGGCCGTAAGAATTTTGGGAAGCTCAGCAGATCTGTTGCGTTTCCTAGATAGCCAGGACTTGAGCTCACTAGAAGTCGGGACGTTGTTATACAATTGGCATGTGCTTATTACGACCGAAAATTATGGAGTGAAGGAATATCTAACGTTAGATTGACGGAACTCGCCTCAGCAGACCATGTCATGAGTGAAATGTGATAGTTTTCATCTAAACTGGTAACTGCTGCAAAAATGGATTTACTTTGAGCTATTGCCCTATAAATTTGAGGTGCATTTGGGAGAATGAGGATGACGAATTCCAATTAGGCCGCATGTTGAAGAGGGGTGCTCCTCACCGTGGAAATATGTTAACGTGAATTTGGGGAAACTATTTGGAAGCTGTGAACGTGCTCCACCGGTTTAGTCATAGGCGCGTGGTCGTCCATGAAGCTGGGATAAAAGTGGTGCATTTGGGCAAAATCCAACATTATATTCTGTTGTCTATCAGACGAATCTAGCCTAAGCTTCTCCTCTGCAAAATCCTGTATAACTTCCTGCCGCTGCCCTCTCCCGACTGACGCTTTCACAATTAACGGAAATCTTATCGCTTATTCCATGGAGATCAAAGATCTCGGCCTCCGATACTCCTGTACTTTTAGCTTTTCCCACCAGGTACAGTTCCAGGTTGCAAGAGCACGCAGGCTTAGCTCTTTAATACTGCGCTCCTGCCACCTTCCAGACACAATGGTAACAATCTTTAAGCTATGCGTACGACTAATCGTCGAATTCTGTCCCGCATTCTCCTCCCTTTACCCCCTAAGTTCCAGGCTCGCAAATGAAAGTGTTCAACGCTCATTTACGAAAAAGCTCTTTCCTCGGTCAAGCCTCCTCGCTTACCGCTCCCGCTGTCAAATTCTAGGCATCGAACCCCTGTGGCTTAGACGGTTAAAATTGAATCTAGCCCTCTTACACCGTCTGCTGCATAAGAAAGCTTTTATAGCAGAGGCTAGACCAAGTATAAAATCACAACCTCGCTATAGACCCCGTAACTCCTGCAACATCTTAGTGTGTCCCCCAGCTCGCACAAACCTACGCCACTACTTCGTTCTAGTTTATTACGCTCGCATCTAGAACTGCCTTCCTGAGCAACTGCGAAGCACCACGCATCACCTTACTTTTTCTCAGTCTGTAAACAAATTCCTTACCCGTGAAACTGCTGCCGCTCTACTTACTACTCGAATTCTCTCTGAACTCCTCTACGAATAAGGTCCAGTGCGCATTTCTTGACCCGGGCTAATAAAGAAATTAAATGCCAACTTGATCAAAATATGCAGCGTTACTGACCTGGTTGTATTCTTTTCTTTTTTCCTATCCTATCGTGCCAACTTACACCTCATACAAGTGTAGTCCTTACACAGTATTACTCTATTGACTGTTTAGCGTCTATTGTTTTCAGCAAAACCC
>NW_008751853.1:530338-532340 GCF_000715545.1 Opisthorchis viverrini | reverse complement strand
TAGATGCCCAAAAGGATTTGGGCATCTGGGTCTCCTCAAACTTGTCCTTCTCACTGCACCATGAGAAATCTGCCCAAAAGGCATTCGCCATTTACGGATGATCCGACGCACCTTCTCCCGTATTACTCGCAGGACTTCCAAGCGCTCTATGGGGCCTACGTCAGACCGCTTCTGAAGTACGCCAACCAGGTTGTCCACTCAGGACGCACGAAACACGTCACCCTCATTGAGCGTGTCCAGCGAGCCGCTACGAGAATGGTTGCCGGCCTAAAATCCGTGGACTACGAAACGCGTCTCGCGGTGCTTGCTCTCTTTCCCCTGGAGTACCGTCGCCACCTGGGGGACCTAATTCTCACTTATGCCCAGCTTGAACAAAGCTTGGCAAACAGGTTTTCTTACCGTTGAACCATCGAACACACGGCGGGGACATAGTAAGAAAATTTTCAATCTCAGAGCACATACATTCATCAGACAACTTTTTTTCTCATTTCGGGTCGTAGGTGTGTGGAATGACCTTCCTCCGACGGTTGTTCACGCTCCTTCTAGAACCCAGTTTAAAGCACTATTAGACAATTATTTATGCGAATCCTCGCACTTGCGAGCATATTACCCCGAGCTGAGAACATAAAGAGCAATGCTACGCCCTTCTTTCACTTTTGCCTTTCAGGTGAACGACAGCCACTTACCGACCAGAACAAAAGCAACCTGGGAAACTTGGACAATAGCCTCGATTCTGTGTATCAATCCGTGATTCCGTGAACCACGCATTCTTTCTTAAAGATTGAGTAGCTCTCGACAGGTGTCATTCTGCAGGTACCTCCAGTCGGTTCCATGTGGTACCGGTAGGCTATAGCTGCCCATATGGAGTATCCCTCTGCTCTTGAGAACTGCAGTCCGTGGTAGTAATAATAATAATGTTTATTCCCAACTTGTGGGTGGCATACCGTCTGGCATGATCATAGTTTTACAGTCAGAATGGAGCATGACTGAGGGATTTGTGGGGGTACGGATTGCACAAAAAGAGGACAATGTCACAAACAGTGGGGAACNNGATATAGCAATAATAGGTTATCTCCCAACTTTTTGGGAAAAATGGGCATGAGGTTCGACTAGATCAAAGACAGTCAGGTGGCATGAACTAAAACTGAAAACCATTGCTGGCCATGAGTGACCTTGGGCGGTTAGGTTAATGGCCGGAGTCACAACGAGCAACAGTGGAGACGGGGATGGGTTGATTCAAATTGGGAGCACATGTCAAGCTTTGCCTCAAAAATGTGGTTTAATCTGAAAGCAAGCAGACTCACTGGTTGCAGTGTTGTAGGGATTTCAGGTGCAGGGGAATAGGAAACCACGAACGGGCGTCGTGTTTTTATCTTGACAGGCACTGGGCTTGAATGGAATAGATAACCGGACGGCGCAAAAGTGACTGTCCATTGGGATCCAGTCCAGCAAAGCGCGTTCAGCTCTGGGGCTGAGTGTAACTCCCACGACCTATGTTCCACGAGTCATCGCTTCTGGGTCATCGGACATATAAAGGAAGAAACATAAAGAGCTGAGTTCATTCTTGGGGTTTTTTGAGCATAGCCAAGCTCGGTTCTTGTGTGCGCGATTTGGAGACACAGCATACTTCAGTTATGAGGGAGCATAATGTCCCAGTAGGCATTGCCGCTTTATCAACCGCGATCAAGGTTTACATCATCTCTCCACGTTTTTGCAAGTGAATTAATGAGCCATCATTTTCATTTTTCGTTTCGCTGACCGTTGCTTTCCTAGGGCCAGTCGATCGGATCGTTGGATAAAGGGCGCGGCTGTTTCCCGTAGCAAAAGCCTTCTCCATCTCCCACCAGAGCCCTCGGTCTTTCCTTAGATTCTTCACTATTTGGTGTTTGAGGGATTTGCGTGCGCCGTCGTACTTGTTGCCTGCTGGTGTGGCTTTCCTGGTATCAATCATGGATAACGACCTCAACGACATCCAGTGGTTTTGTGATCGAATTGGAGAAGT
>NW_008751853.1:516013-528253 GCF_000715545.1 Opisthorchis viverrini | reverse complement strand
CTATGAAGCTAGAAGAATTCCGTTATGTCCAAACTTATTACTGCATAAAAAGTCTGGTCGAAACACAGCTAAAGCAGTCGTTCGCGGTTGTTCCTACTTACCGATTCCAATCAATTTCAGCCACCTAACTGGGGCATCCACATCTTCATACATTGTTATGTGTTAGAGCAACGCCATATGTACAGACATTCCATAGTCGTTCTGTTCCGTGAATTCAAAGGTGCGTTCGATTCTGTTAGTCGGTCAGTGCTCCTAACTACACTTGCTCAAAAAAGGACCACTCAGAATTTTTTGAACATAATCTTTTCCTAATGTTTACTTACTATTGGGCATGTAAGGGTGTATGGTGAGCTCCCTAAAAGCCTCCCTATAAAAATGGTATCTGGGAATGATGTCCGCTCTTTCCTCTCGTTCAACTTCGTCATAGATGAAATAGCCAAGCAAACGTCGTAAGGTTTTCGAAACCCTGGTTTTCAAAACCCATTTAACCGATGGCTAAGCACAAACGCTGTCGAATGAATTGAACATCACCGTAACATCTTTCTGCATTCTCTGTGCACCAACAAAGCGCAAAGTCGTTCTGCGGAACGTGTAATGTACAATTCAAGGAGAAGCACTGGAGGTTGTGAAGAATGTTACATATCTTGGCAATCGTATTAACTCTGACGGAACCGTGTCTTACCTAGTGTACGAATCCCAAAGACTCAAATAACATTTTCCAATATGGGTCGTTTGAGTGTAAAAAGGCACATCAGTTGTTTGCCTATACCAGGCTACAGTATTTGCTGAACGATACTTCTCCTAGCACCAGCTCATTGCCTCATTTTCTCTCTTCTCTTTTTTCGCTCTTTTTTCTTCAACCATAGGCCGTTTCCCGCACGCCTCGCTGCTTGAATGACCCAGTGTGGAGAGGCGTTTCTGGATTGTGTTCATAATAACAATTTTTATCCTCAACTTCTGGGTGGCATACCGCCTGGCATGATCCTGCGTTTCCAGTCTGAATGGGGCATGACGGGGGGATTTGCGACTAGTGGGGATTGCGCGAACAGAGGACAATTTTTTAAACAGTGGGAATTATCCGATGAAATAATACTAATAATAGGTTTCTTCCGCAACTTGTTCGGAACAATGGACATGAGATCTGTAAGATCCGGACGGTTATGGATCTCACAGGTCGACTGCGGCTATTTGATTATACGCAGTTCGTAGCCAGTAGTCAATAGGAGCAGACAGACATGGGGCAGCAGATGATATACTGAGGAGTGACAGGAACTGGTTCTACAGACAAACGGATAAGTAGGCATCATGGATTAAGCAAACGTACAATCAACAATGACTCAATCAGCAGGAGCGGGAAATCGTCACCGACGCAGCACGGATTTCTATAGGGGCAACAACAAGTAAGTACCAAACGATGTAAAAACATCAGTTTGACAGTGTGAGTTGGCCGCAACAGCGCAGGAGTAAGTATGTTCGGGATGTGAGGGACCGTATTTCGGTTGGCGTCGACGCAGCCGCTCGTGTCGCGTGACAGGTCAGATTGCGCGGTTTCGTCCGTTTAAAACAAAGCTCAGCAAGGGCCATCTGACAGAGGTGATACACGGGTAGCGCTTTTGCCTGCCGCCTGAATGATCCGGGTTCGATACCCGGTCGGCCGATTTTCCATCGGAGTGGGCGCTCGAAGATAGGTGCAATAGAGACGAACTTGCAGGCTTTGACAGACGGGCAACAAAATATTGACATCAATTACTGAGGGATAAACATACCTTAAGTAGGAACCAGTTTGACAGTGTGAGTTGGCCGCAACAGCGCAGGGGGGAAAACAAGCAGCAAGGAAGCGAAACGGTGCCATAATAAACAGGTGTAAGTCATGTTACTCATGAGTAGTCAGGAAACAATGAAAGTTACCCTTGTTCATTGTTGATTCACAGGGGGAATCAACAAGGTCCGACTAATGCAATGACTCAGCCGGCCGACATGAACTAAAACTGAAAACAATTGCTGGCGATGATTGACCTTGATCGATTGGGTAAACGGCCGGATTCACAACGAGCAAAAGTGGAGGTTGAGTATGGATAATTCGAATTAGTAGAAAATGACCAGCTGAGTCCCTAAAATATGGTGCAATCTTAGAACAAGCAGACTCACTTGTTGCACTGTTCTAGGGAAGTCAGGTGCAGGGGTTTTGTTGGATGCGGATCCATAGGTGGCCGAATTCAAAAGAGTAGTCCAACACGTTGGAATGAATGTCATGGATACAAATAGGGTCAGCTGGGGAGTCTGTCCTACTTGCAATCGATGGAAAGATTAGACAAGAGGGCTCGGTTGGGAGGAAGGATGGAACGGTTGCGGGTGTGCTATCAAACTGAGTATGTCAGTGCCGTGCCATCACTGGCCTGACATGTTTCAATTTCTGGATAGCCCGGTGACGGACGCCACATTTGAGATTATTCGGCTGGGGAGTGCAGCTCATTTGGCAGCGGCATTCATTTCAGCCTGGTGGAGGAAACAAGCTGAAACAAGGCCGGTACGGGATTGTAGGTTTTCTTGGTCCGCTTGGCTATCCCGAAGTTGTGGATCATAGGCCAGGTGGGGTGGATATCAGCTAACCAGGTCGTCCAAAAGGGGCACTTCCGAAGTTCAAAGCTTGAGACGGTGAGGGAGTGGGAGGAGATTCGCAAAACATTGAGTTTGAGGGGATATAAAATGGGATAATATGCATAATATATACAGGGTCTTTTGGTTGCAGCTGCAGTTGGCCCACAATTCCTTGCAAGTGCTCATTCAAATGCTTCTTTCAATTCGGTCAAATGTCTCCAAGTTGAACCTCCCTGGTCCTTCCGTCCCTCATCTCTCTTCTTCAGGTCTTTTGCTGGCTTCTTTATTGCTTGTTGATTTCTCATTTCTTGCTGGATTAGTGGCACTGGAGCAACCTCTTTCCTTTGACCAACACTTATCACAAGTTTTACGCCTACTACAACCAGCTGACTTCTCTTTGTTTCTTTTCTTCCACAAAAAATTTCACGTTAGTTAATAGAAACTCGAATACCAAAATTCACTAAATACCATAGAATATGAGTAGTCTCATGGCTTTGCATTAGAGCTTCCCATCAATGGGCTCTCAACTGATCGAGATTCTTTGTGAGTACCTCTTAAATACCGCGAGGCGAGGATTGCTCTCGCGGCTCCTTCTCACTATAGTTTATTAAGCTTCCTATTTGTTGGGCACTGTAGCCCAAATAGTCACTCAGTTACTTTCCCCCGCCCAACGATTTTAATCCAGCCACCGATTCCCTTAGTGAAACCTAACTGAACGTTTATTCCGCCAGTTGCTACTTGCCCGTCCCTCAAGTCGAGCCCATAATCTATGGCTTACATCCCACAGCTTCTAACGGTCAGATTAGCCGCCCGTCGTTTTTTAAAGTAACTCACCCTTCCTATGCTTCCGTTCCTTTCCGAAAACCTCAATAACAGCGTTGTGCCGGCGGCGGATGGACTTCCATTCCAGGTCCTGAGATATGGTGAACAAGACGTCAAAATCCTTGTTTTCAATCCTTTTACCCGCTCACTCAACTCTAAAACCGTCTCATCTAAGTAGAGATAGTCCATTGTTCGCTTGCATTTGAAATCCTCTTCTGAACGAGTTACTTCCACCTAAAGAGACGTATCATATCCGTCTTTTAATCAGAACCCTTCACCGTCTGGCCAAAGTCCCGTAAGCACCATTCCTTCCGGGTGCAAATGCAACAGACGGTCGGCAGTAGTTTTCTGATTGGAGATCTGCCTGAGGTTGCCAGAAAAACTTTTTATGACAGTCGCAATTGTCTGCGGTGCCACGTACTCAACTGCAACAGTCCACCTGGATATTCAAAAAGCTTTTGACCAGGTAACTCATACATATTTGCTACAAAAGCGCAATCTGTTGGAAAGACTAAATCCCTATTTCAATGTTTTATCTCCTTTTACTTTGACAGAACAAACAGTATAAATTTGCAACAGACAGCTGTATCCGCCACTGATCACTGGTGGAGCCGTTGAATGGAGCGTGATAGGTCTCCTCCTCTTCTCACTCTATATCAATAGGGTCTTCGTTGCGGCATCCCAGCGCGAATCCTTCCTCTTTGTAGGTAATATACCCTCTGCACATTTATTGTTCCTGATGGAATCTTGCCTTTTACCAGATCGAACAGGACTTGGGCTCTCTAAATTTCTGGTCAAATGCCCCTTCGTTTCCCCTGAGTCATAAATAGCTTTCTCCCGCTCCATCTTCAAAGGCGACGTGCTCACCGTTAGTACAGACTCATGATTGACTCAAGTAAAACTGAAGGCACTCTATTGTCTTTAGCTATCCCCAGCGGGTCCACTTTCAGAACGCCCGAGTGAACATGCTTCGCTCTCTAACATTATTGCTTTCATCCTCTGGGCAAAAAATTGCAATGGTTGGGCAGTGCCCGCTACCGACAAGATAATTCTGTCCTGCATTCTCTTCCATATATACCCGAAGTTTCAGACCGGCAGTTGAATAGTTCCAGTGCTCACTCACCAAAATGTTTTCCATAAAATCCAGCCCCCTCGCAAACACTAGTTGCATAAATCGTGACCTTGAACCACTGTTGCTCGAACGGTCAAGTTAAAGTACAACTCTCCGACATATTCTGTTGCACCAAAACTAGTTTCAAAATCGTGACCTTGAACCACTGTTGCTCGAACGGTCAAGTTAAAGTACAACTCTCCGACATATTCTGTTGCACCAAAACCCTTTTATATCGAAGATTGGGCCAAACGTGAACTCCCGTCCCTGATAGTGATTCCGTAAATCTTGCAACACCTTAGTGTGCCCTCCAACTCGTGATAAGCTACGCCACTAATTTTTTCAGTTTATCACACGCGCATATAGGATCGTCTAACTGAACAGCTTTTAAACGGCATACATCATACTTTCCTCTCAGCTCTTTACTGGTATGCCCGCTGCCACCCTACGTGATGTTTAATGGCCCGCCAATCTCCTTCACGAATCGGAATCAAAGCACATTTGAGGTTACTGAAGATACACTGAGTGGGTAAAAATGAAACGATTCCGCAATCATATCATGTCCTCTCGCCTGTTGGCCTCAAAAATTGGTTGCCTGTTGAATACCTGCTTTATTTGATCCTACTGCATTGTTGACCTGGCTTTATCCTTCTGAAGACCTGAGCCCCATCTTTCTCGCTAGGTCACTGTCCTAGATTATTCCGTCAGCTCTGCTAATGGTTGGTTCCTAATTCTAACTAGCGTTATTCATACCAGAGTAGCATTTCGTTAGTGATAGTACGTGACACGTCCCTAAAAATAGTCGGTCTGCCAAAGTGAAGTGATCAAAACTATAACATAAAGCCACAGCCCGTTAAACATGCACACAAAACAAAGTTTCGTGTCTCTACTTGACTTAGAATCCCAAACAAACTCTCTGTCGTCCTTTGGTTACCATTTACACAAGCCAAATATTCCCATTCTGCTCCTTTTCGCCAACGGTATTTCTATTTCATCTTCCTCCTCCACGACTCACCTATTTTAGCAGCGGTTTGCAGGTTTCCTCGCTCAAATCGACTGGGCTGTTTAACCGGCCTACCTTTCTCTCCAACAGGATAAAATATCTAGAGGCTAAAGGTCATTGTAAGCACAAAAACGCCATTATGACCGCTTGGTGGCTTGGCATCTTGAAATGTGCATGATTGATTGAAACCTCGTGCGGTGTGCGAGTTCACCCTAAAGAGAGGGTCAACTGTTGCGTTGTAGCAAGCTGCGTTTGTTAAGCCACCCAACCTTCCAGTAGTGCGGGCTCTCACCTGATGGTCAATGGTTCTAAGCCCCACATTTGGTTTAGGAACTCCATAAAATTGCACCCTTGTTTTGTATTTTCTGCTGCTTTTTCGTGCTCGTTCCGAATGTGCCACCAATCTAACAACGTTATGAGTTACAGGTGGGGGTAAACTGCTATTTTGTTGGGCGGTGAAGATATATGGAGCAGCCTAAATGGCACAGGGCTCGCGCTGATGTGCAGAGATATTTTCAGCTTCCTAGTTGAGGTTACACCACGTCAAGTTCACTTCGCCAGCCAAAGTTAAACCCGCGCACCTTTGTGTATTTTGAACAATACTAGAAAGCAAAACTAGCGTTATGGGCGGGGCTGGAAGCAGATATTCCAAGAATGGCGATGCATACATTCAATTTCCCACAAAACTTATGGCAGGTTTCAGTCCATCCAGCAAATTCTAGCTACACTTATCGTTGTCCATCACTCTGAGAGTTTTATTCCAATGATTCTTCATGTGTTTGTTGCCCCTGCTAACGCCATCTTTCCGCGCAACGGAGCCCATCTGACAGGACTTTCACGGAGCCAGACTTTAAGGCTGCTCACTTTCAAGCTCACCTCGCATTTGTCCCCACCAAATTGGTCAGCGCCTATAACCCTTGGTCGTTTCCCCTCGTCTGCAACTTGCTCTGCCAGACATTTTTGCACACTCACCTCGTGCCTGCTAGCCGACTGACGTTGATTACTGAAAATACAAGACACAGATTCATTGCCAACACTAGCCTCTTGCACAGCTGTTGGAGTAAGCTCATAATTGCCAATTAAAAAACCCATTCAGGTTTGTTCCGTGCCTGTTGTACCATATTAGCAATACATTGACAGGATTCGCCGGTCCTCGTTTTCTGAGTTACTTGGCCCAAAATCCTTTGCCATCCTGGCCTATTCAAAAATTATCGGTCCGCTCCTAGCTAATGAAGTTTGACTTGGACTCTATTACTGAACTACATGCCATTTAATCTCTACACCTCTACACACCAGACTTCAGCGATCTCATCCCATTCGCTACTCTTCCCAAAATTAAATCTTTGCTGGTGGCTGCTCCGAACACCATGAATATTCTGCCTAGTGGATACTCGAGGGAAGAAACAAGGCCCCCAATAATCGTTCGAATAATGAATCGGTCATCATTTATGGCAATCACGTGCATATTACGCAGTAGTGTTCACGATTCCTAAATTCTTGACGGCACAGTCCACATTGAGAAAGACTTGCATGATCCAGAATATGGCACAATGCGTCTTGACTCCCAGGCATCTGGTGTATTTCACATTTCAATCTGCAAACAGAATTCTGAAGTGTACAAGGTTGCATAGTGCTTTTATGTTAACATAAACGTCAAGCAAAAGTAAAGAATTTTCGAAGTTATTCGGTGCTTTATTCAGACCGGTAGTGTAACCGGCACAAACCCATGCTAGGTCAATCCGTTTTCATGACAATTTGAATAAGCGCAGCTCACGAAGGGCAGCTTCGTTGATTCAGTATTGACAATAATAAAGTTTATTTCCAACTGATGGCACTTCGTCAGGCATGGTTATGTTGCTGCAGTCAGAAAAAGCAGGACTGCCGGGGATTGTGGATACAAGGGATTGCGCGGAAAAGAGAGAGGATCAAACATTTTCAGGTGGGGACGCTGGAATTTAAAGGTAGCGAGTAAGACCGAAACGAATGAGGGCAGCATGCCTGATGAATGGCAAGAAAATTACAAACTGCAGGGAATAAGGAATAAGACTGATGGATATAATATAGCAGCAGAGTTATTATAATCCAGGCGGTTTATTTGAACTAAAACAATCAATGGAGCTTCAAAGACTTGGACTGTTTAGCTTGTGGCCATGGTCGCGGAAATTGTAATTGGGGATGATGAAGTGATGGGATTAGCCTAGAGAATAAATAGTAGCGGGAATTTCAGAATTATGGCTTGCAGTGAAACTGTAGAGGTTCACTGGTGTCGCGGTGTTGTAGCGGAGTTGGGTGCAAGCTTTTGGAAAAGTGAGTTGGCGGAAACACTGCATATTTCATGTATGTCAGTTAGAACGGCTACAATTTTAGAACTTCTGGCTGGAAAATCGCCCTAAACTTCAAATATCACTCGAGACCAACGCTTAATCCTGCATCGTAGTCCAGGACTACGCGAAATCATGGCGTTAAATGATTTGTTGGCACCAAAAGAATCAAAATTTGATTCAATTTAGGTGTTCACTATCCATCAGTCAGAAACGCTGAATAGTTAGAATGATTGTTCTAGACAACAATTTAACGGTTAGCCTTGCTAGCAGGAAGATGAAAATGCCCACGATCGTAATGGACCACTGCTTTCATTTCGCATTTAAATAAGGCCAAATCCTGAATCATTTCATGCTGGCTTATTCGTAAATCAACCTTTTATTGCAAGTGATAAGCACTGCGTTTATTAGGGATTCTGAAAGTTTTATTCCCGTGGTCTATGATCTTGACTGCATGCTTGACCGGATTTCACGAGCCAGGACCTGTTATCTTTGTGTTCGGGTTGATTGCGTACCGAAATATGTAGGTACACTGAAATGTAACAGCACAAACTGCTTATCATCCCACTGGGTACATGCGCATATGTGCTTTGCTTGTTCGGGATTTTCTACCGTGGCTTTGACTTCAAAGTGGTCTTCGTGGTAGCCAAAAGCAAAATTGGATGACTGGCACCCACCTGTGGTAATGTCGTGTTCGACGTCCAAAGGATGCGGGTACCGTTGTGTGACATCCGCAAAGCTCTGTCTTCTACCATTGTGACAATGCCCAGTAAGCTGTTTCTTAAATCATTCTCTAAATCTAACCACAAACCAAGTGTGAAAATAGGGCGTTCGATTAGATGAATTCAACCATTCTCATGCATCTTTGGATTTATTCAGATAGGTGACACAATCTTTGGATTTTGTCAGGTCTACAAGCCAGTGGCTGAATTTGAAACAACGAACTTTGGACTTAAGTGCTGGGAGCTGAAGCACGGTGCGGTCAAAGCGGAGGTCCCGCATTCTCACTAGCAGTTTGGTTTCCAGATAGGGTCTTCGATGTACCGGTTTTCTTAGCAAAAGCTGCACTTGATAGAGACATCACCTTTTCGTCAGATTTTAACCTCAGAAATGTTCTAATTTTTGGAGCACGAATCAAACTTTAAACGAGCCTCAGGTTAACAGTGGTAGTTTCTACTTATGCTGGCAATCCAGTCACCCAAATCTACACTTGGCGAAGCAATCGGTTTCTGTATCTCCAGTTGCCGTGTCGACGTTCGCACCATCTCCATCTCAATCCTCGCTTGCTGTTACTCCGGTCATATGCTCAATCGACCAAGATCACTCATGGCCAGCAATGGTTCTCAATTTTAGTTCTTGTTTATCGTGAGCCACGTCGTGTACTAAGTTGTTGAAATCAATCCTTTTGTACCTTTGCACTATCCAATTAGCTTAATTTTGGAGAGGATGGGTGGGCAATGCGTCACCGAGACGTCACGTTTGAGACGGCGTTGCAGATGTGGGCTGCTAAAGCTGTGTTTAACGGCGACATGGTGCTTTGCTACTTTTATACACAACAAGCCATCCAAAAGCAGGTGATTTCAGTATCTAGCAGTAACTTCTGCAAAACAGTTCTAAACGCAGGCGCACATATTCTACATCATGACCCGATTTGATATCGAGGCTAAGTGACTTTGTATCTGACAATAATCATGTGTATCTCACCGCACTGTGAAGATCCTGTGTGGAATCTGTTCCAGCTGCAACCCTAATACAAGTGTCCACTGGTTGTACAACATCCGAAAGTGGACCATTCATGCGCAGCTTGAGTTCCCACCTTTCGGAAATTCGATCAGTAATCGCCTGAAGAACGCGAACAGGCGTTTGAAGAGGCGCATGTATCACGCTTATGGCCTGGAGCATGCTGTCAAGAAGGTTTCAGGCAAGTCGAGTGGTTCGCCTACGAGTATGAGATGTACATCACCGTCCACTGCGACCACCGATAACTTTGTGAGGTCGGCAGCTTCTTTCTGCGTCAATTAGGTTTTTGAGCACATTGGCACATGAACGCCAAATCCAATGCATTATCAGATAGATCGCTCCGGGGTGAGGACATTGTTGTTAGTACCAGCTGATTTTTGGTACAAGCCCCGAAATGTTCAACATCCCGGCTGGTATCTTCACATTCACCCTTTATCAATCTGTGTGGCCACCTTGTGTACAACTTCTTTCCGTCTTTATGGGCCATTCGTTCCCTTGCAGCGGGTCAATTAATCAAACATGCACTGCCTAGGCTGATTTTCCATTCACCAGCGGTGGCTAACAGAGTACAACCTACCAGTGGGAGATATTCCTCTATCTGTGTTTCACAGGCTACAGCTATCACTAGCGGAAGGTTTGCACAAGCGTTTTCAACGGACTGTCGGTAAATTAAAGCTCCTGAAGCCACGCAATCTTACAAGATGCATGAAGCGTCTGATTGTGCAAATGCAGCTGATGTCACGTCAACATTCGTCCACCACATTGGACAGTCCGTTCGCGGCAATGGAACGCAAAAGTTGCAACCTAAGTTGCTTCTTACGCTAACAGACGATGTCCCGTTAGGTGTCTATGGCCAGTCAACTGACCTTGCCGATTGTTGGTGGCGTATCAAAGTTTTTGATGTAATAACGAGAATTTCTTTAGACATACCCACCAGGTGGGTGTGCAGGTAGCATTTAAACTATTTTCTTTAGTCACTGGTCCGTCGCACAAACGCAGCTTTCCGTCCATCGAGCGGTCAGCCGAGATGGCGTGCTACGTTGTCGACTTCGATCGGTTGATAGTAGCCCAACCAGGGAAAAATATTCCGTCCAACTTTAGAGGAGATAAAAAATGGAAAATTGAATCCTAATTGCAGGCAAACGTTTTCTGTAACTTCCTCTTGAGTCCCGGAATGATGAGGAGTTTGTCTTACTTCCTCATAACCCCTATTGAAAGCCACACTTGGACAACTGACATTCGTTATTGTGATGATACACCCGGTGTTATGGGTACAAATCGTATATACAAGGTGAGGTCACAAAGACAAAAGCTGTGCACATACCTCTTTTCGGCTTCAGTTTTGGTCACGTCCAATACAGAATGCCCAAATCTGCACACGTTCACTGAGTGGACATCGGTTTTTCATTTTTACAAGTGAATTAAGAAGTATCTGATAAGTTGGCATGTCGAACTTGATTAAATACAAGGTTTCATTGCTGTTACTGAGGGCATCCACGATATCTAATCGATTATGCAACTTCACCTCCGGAATCCCTGTCTGGTGAAATTGGTCTGCTTAATAGGAAAACTGGAGCGACTATCCACTGCATTTGTACCGGCCCAATAAATAGATAAGAACAATCTGCTAACGGTGTTGTCGGCATTTTCAGGCTTGGGCGATAACGCGTAAAGTAGTAAGTATGACGGAGAGGTGTTCGACCGTTAGATTAAGCTATCCGGTGTAGCCGAGTCCTTGTAAACAGCGTCGCACATAGACAGTGGTCTAGCAATTACGATAGATATTCAAATTAGGTAACATCGAGTACATTTATGAGTATGACACCATGTTTGACCGGTGGATTAGGCTGGAACGCATAATTGAGGTCTCATCGGCGTAAACCCGCACGGATACTGGCACATATAAGCGACAATACATATAATTCTGAGAATAGAAGGTAGTCGTTAGCCATCGGATTAGGTTACCGTGCATAGATCAGACTTCTCTCTCCCTATTTCAGCCTTTCATTGGACTGTTTTGTTCCATTCCATTCTTGATTCTTCGAATCTCGATATTGGCTGTTCAGTTGCTGCGGTATAATTTCCTTAAGGCTTTTGGTCTTCTTAATTTCGTGTGTAACTGACAAGGTTGACCGACTGATTAGTAGAGACCATAACACTGGCGTCGGAAACCCTTCACGAACCCAAGAATGTCAATTTCAGCTGAGGATTTGAAATCAATCCTTCAACAAAAACAAGCGCAATTTGAACAATCGCAATTGCAACTTGTCCAGTCTCTCACTCAAGTCATCAATCTCTAAACTTCAGTTTCATCTCAAAGTGGTAGTTCACTATCCTTTGCGGATTCCACTGCTGCAACTATAACTGAATTGCACTATGAGCCAGCATCTGGTCTCACTTTCGATTCGTGGTACAGCCGTTGGGAGGATACGTTCTTGAATGAATTCACCGGCAAAGATGATGCGTGGAAATCCCGTCTCTTGGTGCGGAAACTTGGAACCCTCGAGCACGATCGGTTCACGAACTTTATCCTTCCCAAACATCCAAAAAATCTAAACTTTGCACAAACAGTGGAACATCTCCGTGAAATTTTCGGTGAGCAACATTCACTTTTTAATGTTCGATACAATTGTCTCGAATTGGCT